>NC_057804.1:554712417-554719238 GCF_018294505.1 Triticum aestivum
CGGCCGGAGTTCCTCCGCCGGAGCCGCGCCTCGGGTCGCGCCGCCGGCCGCCGTTCATCGCCTCCTACCGGCCACCTCACCAGATCCGGCCCCTCCAGCCACCTCCCCGGCGTTTCCCCTCGACGCCGGCCACCTCCCCTCCACTCCGGCATGTTGTCCGGCGAGATCTGCCTCGCCTTGAAATCCGTGCAGATCTGAGGTTGACCCCGTTTTCCTCCAAGTCCCCGAATTATTTCATCTCATGTGTGCTACTTTGACCGGTCATATCTCGTTGCATACTTCTCTGTTTTGTGCGCATGATATATCAAAATGTTCGTTGTGAGATGCTCTACGTTTCATTCCATTTTGCCATGCTTGTTTGAGACCATCTTGATGCCCAAATCATCGTTGCAAGAGTGCTATATGATATTAACTGCTGTCTGTTAACAGAATTTGGTGATTTGTCTTTTTCATTGCATTTTGTGTGTGCACCCTATAAGCTTGATGTCTACATGAGTTTTGAGCTACATCATGTCATCTTTACTGTGGTGCAATCCATGTATTTTTATGGGTCTTGTAGTGTGTGCATCAAGCTCATGAGGGTACTTGCTATTACTGTTTTGCTAGTCTGAATCTGCTATATCATGATGCTATATAAACCTGCTGCTACAAGTCATTCCATGCATAATCTGGAGATGTTCACTAATGATGTTTTTTATACATGTCATGCTCTATCAATCCATGCCCCTGGTTGCATTTATAGCTTGCTATAGATTGTTCATATCATGCTCCAAAGTTGCTATATAATGTTGCTGTCAGCCTGTTAACATTAAGATCAGTTTTGCCATATGAGTTGCTAGTGATCCATGCACCCTATGGACTTGATCTTGCCATGCTTAGTTTCATAAATGTCTGTTCTTACTATTTGTCACCTTGTCATGCCATTTAATGCTCTGTGGTGAGTGGTACAAGCTCACTAACATTCCTACTTATTGTTGTTCCTCCCATGTTTGAATCTCATATCATTTGCCATGTTTGCATGGATGCTACCATATTTTCTGTTGATCTTTGGGATAAGTTCAGTAAGCGAGTTTTGTTTGTTGTCTTTAGTACTAGCATGCCATGCCTTTGTTTGCCATGTTAAGTTCTTGTATCATGTTGTTTGATAGCTCTAAACATTGCAACCTGATGTTATTTCTGCTAAGTCTGAAACTGTTATTATTTGCAATCTTGCCATGTCCTTTTGAGCATGTTCTAGTGATTTATGGAGATAGCTCAGTGCTCATGTTTTGTCATGCTTTACCTTTAATTCATGCCCATGCCTTTTGTTTTCACGTTGATATGTTGTAGCATATTGTTTTGATGCTTGCTAGATGCCTAGTTGTTGTTTTGGACAGTTTGTCCTTTCAAATTGTTTCATGTGTACGTGTTCAACCGTTGCTCCGTTTTGAGTGTGCTCTATATGAGACTTGCTTTATATTGCATGTAGTCTCATATTATTATGTTGCATCCTTGTTTTGAGAGTGTTTGCTTGATGTTTGTATGCATTTTTGCATCAATGCCATGTTTAACTTGTTTTGCTCAATTCTTCTAGGTCGTAGCTCCGAATTATATGAACTTTATATGTAACTTGACTAGAATCTTGTGTAAATTATCTTGGTGCATCTTAAATTTCTGTTTAACAACTTGAACATAAGGTTTATTCAGTTCTGGACCAATTTCTAAATTTGCATATGAGGACTTACCGGAATTGTTATATGTTGTTTCCGGCCTCATTTAAACTTGCTTTGATGTGTTGCTCTTGTATGCATCATCTCTTGCCATGAGTAGCTTCAGGTAGCCTTGTCATGTATCATACTTGGTTGAGCATCATGCCTTGTTCATGTGTGGTGTGTTTACCATGCTGTGTGCTTCTTCTCGATAGTTCCCGTTTCATTGCGATTGTGAGGATTCGTTTGTCTACGCTTGGTTCGTCTTTGTGGCTTCATCTTCTTCATGGACTCATTCTTCTTCCTTGAGGGATTTCAGGGAAGATGACCGTCACCTTGGATCTCACTACTATCATTGATATGCTAGTTAATTCGTTCTATCGCTTTGCTGCGCTACCTATCTTTTGCTCTTCAAGCCTCCCAATTGCCATGTCAGCCTCTAACCTTTTTCACCCTTCCTAGCAAACCGTTGCTTGGCTATGTTACCGCTTTGCTCAGCCCCTCTTATAGCATTGTTAGTTGCAGGTGAAGTTGAAGATTGCTCCATGGTGGACAGGATTATGTTGGGATATCACAATATCTCCTATATTATTAATGCATATATATACTTGGTAAAGGTTGGATGGCTCGACCATATGCCTGGTGTTTTGTTCTACTCTTTCCGCCCTAGTTTCCGTCATATCGGTACTATGTTCCCGGATTTTGCGTCCCTAACGCGGTTGGGTGATTTATGGGACCCCGTTCACAGTTTGCTTTGAATAAAAATCCTCTAGCAAGGCCAAACCTTGGTTTTACCATTTGCCTCACCACCACCTATACCTTTCACTTGGGTCAGCCAACCCGAGGGTCATCTTTATTTTAGCCCCCCTGGACCAGTGCTTCTCTAAGTGCTGGTCCAACCGAGCGATGTCCGACGCCCCCTGGGCAACCAGGGTCTATGCCAACCCGACGTCTAGCTCTTCCGGTGTGCCCTGAGAACGAGATATGTGCAGCTCCTATCGGGATTTGTCGGCACATCCGAGCGGCTTTGCTAGTCTTGTTTTACCATGGTCGAAATGTCTTGTAACTGGGATTCCGAGACTGATCGGGTCATCCTGGGAGAAGGAATATCCTTCATTGATCGCGAGAGCTTATCATGGGCTAAGTTGGGACACCCCTGCAGGGTATAAACTTTCGAGAGCCATGCCCGCGGTTATATGGCATATGGGAATTTGTTAATGTCCAGATGTAGATAACTTGACACTAGATCCGATATAAAACGCATCAACCGTGTGTGTAGCCGTGATGGTCTCTTCTCGGTAGAGTCCGGGAAGTGAACACAGTTTTGGGTTATGTTTGACGTAAGTAGGAGTTCAGGATCACCTCTTGATCATTGCTATCTTCACAACCGTTCCGTTTGCTTCTCTTCTCGCTCTTATTTGCGTATGTTAGCCACTGTATCATGCTTAGTTGCTGCTGCAACCTCACTGCTTTACCCCTTCGTTTCCCATTAAGCTTTGCTAGTCTTGATACCCATGGTAATGGGATTGCTGAGTCCTCGTGGCTCACAGATAACTACAACAACAGTTGCAGGTATAGGTTTACGATGATCATGACGCGAGAGTGATGTTTTTTTGTTTTGGAGTTCTTCTTCTGCTTCTTCTTTGATCAGGGGATAGGTTCCAGGTCGGCGGCCTTGGCTAGCAGGGTGGATGTCATTTGAGTTTCTGTTTGTGTTTTCATCCGTAGTCGGATGGTGATCTTATGTATGATGTTGTATTCGTGTGGCATTATATGCCTTTTGTATGTACCCCCATCTATTATGTAATGTTGATGTAATGATATCCATCTTGCAAAAGCATCTTCAAGATGCGCTTCTATCCTTGGTGGGACCTTCGAGTTCCTTTAGGATAGGGTCGCATATTGGGCGTGACAAGTTGGTTTCAGAGCCTCGACCGACCTTAGGAGCCCCCCTTGTTTGATCGAGTAGCTTGGCCGTTGTCGAGTCTAGAAGAAAATTGTTTTCGAGTCTAGTTATATTGGAGAGTAGGAATTCTTTTTACTCCTCAACCCCTTCGTCGCTCTAGTAAGGAATTTTGACGTAGGTGTTTTGATTTACCCCTCTTCCCCTTCAAATTTTTCTTTAGGTTCATGCAGTTGGTTTTCCGATCATTGGTTCTCAGCTTTTTTCTTCATCCGGTGTTTTTCTCGTCAAGTCGACTTGAGCCTCTTCATCTTTGCCAAGTTCAATCCTCAGTTGTCTTCTTTTCCCACCCACCCACCCCTTTTTCATCTCGGAGCTAGAGTCCGTAATCGAGTATCCATCCTAGTCGTGCGAAGTCTTTGCTTTCTTTCCTTAATGATTTCAACCGGTGTTTTTCTCTTCAAGATATTTGTTGGTTCCCCTTCCAAGTTGCCTTTGTTTTCCCGCCCTCCCACCCTCTTCTTCCCGGAGCCTGAGTCTCTTTCGAGCATCAATTTCATTCGTACAAAGCCTCTTCAGTCTTCCCTCAATTGCTTCAATGGGTGAATTCTCGTTTTGTTTGACATTCATCATCTCTTTTTCTTCTCCGGTGGACTCAATTCAAGTTTTTCGGTTGATCATATTCCTTTCCCTGGATCAAGTGTTTTCCCTGCTCGTTCGCCTCTCGCCAGTTTATCCTTCCGGAGTGTTCAAGACATCTCAAGAGATTCGTCTGTGTTCCAATTAAGTCGAGGTTGTCACCTCATTCAAATATTTCAATTGTTCCGGTGCATCATTTATCTGTTCAATAATCCTTTTCAACGGTGTTTTCTTTTGAGTGGGCCCTAACCCACAGGTCTTTTCCCAAGATCTTACCTGACTCTTCTAATTATTCCGGAGCTATTCCCAAATTCTTTTCAAAGTGTGACGTAAGAATGGATTCCATCAATCACATGCCTTCTCCGAGATCGATTTCAAATTCTTTTCATCTTTGGTTCAACCCTTCCCGTTTTACATTCTCCCGGAGTATCTCAACAATCTTGGTGGTGTTTCTCGTCGTCATTTGAAGACCGAAGTAGAGTTTTCCCTTAAATTTTGTCCGTTATCCCGGAGATTCGTAGCGCTAGCTTGATGGTGTCCTATCGTATTGTTTCCAGTCGCAAAATTCTTTTCATCCATCCAGAGTATTTCAGGAGTTGCTTTCTATCTCGATCATTCAAAGGCCATCTTTTCAGAATATTTTTTTCATTCTAAGTTTCAGATTCGTTCTCCAATTATTCTATATCTGTGCGTCTTCGTTCGTCTCAATATTATTCTAGTGCTTCTTTCAAGTATTCTTTAATCAGTTTGCAATCTCTTCGTTCTATGGGCTCTAATTTTTCCAAAGTATCTTCGTGCTTTCCTAATTCTTCCCGGTGGTTCATTCTCCTTCGTCATATAATTTTGAATTCTTATGGTGGTTCGTTGAAGATTCTTTTTCCGTTCTCATCATATCAATTCATTCGTTCTTTCAATCCGACTGGTTGTTCATGAAGACTTTCTCGAGTTTTGTGCTATATTCCCCTTAATCCTTTTGAAGAAGAATAAGTAGTATGCAAAATCCATTGCTTGTCATCAATTTAAATGTGATGAAGGATAAGCATACAATAAATCTTATTCTTATTTCATCCAAGTGAGTAATCCCTTTCTTCGGAGTTTGTTCTTGATGAATAAATTCTAGGTCCAAGTGTTTTCATCTTTTCTTTTCCGGAGTTCTAATTTCCTCGACCATTTTGTCGGAACCTCCAGCTAAATCATCGCAAGGCTCATCTTATTCTTTCATCCTTCATTCTATCTCATCATCCTTTTTGTCACCGGAGTTCTTCATGGTGGTTCTTCATGATTTAATTCATTCTTCAAGAGTTCATCAAGAATTTGTTTGAGAAATTCAAGTATATTTTCTTCTAGCGTATCTAAGTGTAATTAATTCTCTGTGTTCTTTTGAAGTGGAGTTTTTCATTTCTTCGTTCTTCTCAGCTATCCAATCATTTCCGTTTGTGGCCGGTTATCACCTTATGATCTTGAGATGTTACCTATAAGACCACAACAAGCTTATTCTTTTCGTTGTTGATTTTCTCAACAACTCCGTTCAATCTTTTCTTCTAAGGTTGCTTTCAATTTCATTCGTGGCACAAGTTGTCATTTTCTTCTCCGTTCTTTTTATTCAACTCTTTCATTTCTTTCTGGAGGTTTTATGTCATGTCTTCATCAAGTATCATTCCATCCTCTCAAGCTCGTGTTCTATTCCTCCATGTTTCAGTCGGAGTGCTACCTAAATCCTTTCAGTCTTATTCGTTTTTTATCTCTTTCTAACCGGAGTGGTTTCATAGTCTATCGAATTCCGTGAGCTTTCGATTCTCGTCGTTCCTCTCTTCTTCTCAAGTCCTCTCGATTCTTTGCTTATTCTCTTGAGTTCTTGTTTCACCTCATCCCTTTTTCCCTTTCGTCTCGATCCTAAGATCTCGGGACAAGATCTCTTGTTAGTAGAGGAGAGTTGTAATGCCTCGGATCCGATGCGCCAGGTGTCCGCCAGTTATTCGCCGTTGTTGCCATGTCATTTGCTTGCGTGTTGCATTTTATCATGTCATCATGTGCATCTCATTTCGCATACGTGTTCGTCTCATGCATCTGAGCATTTTCCCTGTTGTCCATTTTGCAATCCGACACTCCTATGTCCACCGACGTCCCCTTTTGTCTCTTATTGTGAGCGGCTGTTAAACATTATCGAAATGGACCGAGGTTTGCCAAGCAGCCTTGGTATATCACCGGTAGACCGCCTGTCAAGTTTCGTGCCATTTGGAGTCCGTTTGATACTCCAACAGTTAACCGGGTAGCCGCAAAGGCCTCTTTTGTGTGCAGCCCAACACCCCTCCAAAGTGGCCCAATAACCCATCCAAACACCATCCATGCTCTCGGTCATTCGATCACGATCGCGTGGCCGAAAACGGCTCCCCATTTGGAATCTACTAGCTCCCTCTACCTATAAATATACACCTCCCCCCGAAATTTCGTGGTACGAACCCTAAAAATCTTCCCCTCTCCATGACGGACATGTCCGTCCACCGCCGGATACACCACGGCGCCGCCGCCCCGCGAGCAATCTCAGGCCGCCATGTGGCCCCTGCGCCCTCCCTCGGCCGCAGGCCCGCCCC
>NC_057804.1:554719517-554726628 GCF_018294505.1 Triticum aestivum
CGCGCCCCGCCCGGCCAGAGTTCCTCCACCGGAGCCGCGCCTTGGGCCGCGCCACTGGCCGCCGTTCGTCGCCTCCCGCCGGCCTCCTCACCAGATCAGGCCCCTCCATCCACCTCCCCGGCATTTCCCCTCGACACCGGCCACCTCCCCTCCACTCCGACATGTTCTTCGGCGAGATCCCTTGCCTCGTAATCCGTGCAGATCTGAGGTTGACCCCGTTTTCCCCGAATTATTTCATCTCATGTGTGCTACTTTGACCTGTCATATCTCGTTGCATACTTCTCCATTTCGTGCGCAAGATATATCAAAATGTTCGTTGTGAGATGCTCTACATTTCATTCCATTTTGTCATGCTTGTTTGAGACCATCTTGATTCCCAAATCATCGTTGCAAAGTGCTATATGATGTTAACTGCTCTCTGTTAATAGAATTTGGTGATTTCTCTTTTTCATTGCATTTTGTGTGTGCATCCTATAAGCTTGATATCTACATGAGTTTTGAGCTACATCATGTCATCTTTACTGTGGTGCAATCCATGTATTTTTATAGGTCTTGTAGTGAGTGCATCGAGCTCGTGAGGGTACTTGTTGTTACTGTTTTGCTAGTCTGAATCTGCTATATAATGATGCTATGTAAACCTGCTGCTACAAGTCATTCCATGCATAATCTGGAGATGTTTACTAGGGATGTTTTGTTATACATGTCATGCTCTATCCAGCCATGCACCTGGTTGAATTTATAGCTTGCTGTAGATTGTTCATATCATGCTCCAAAGTTGCTAAATAATGTTGCTGTCAGCTTGTTAACATTAAGATCAGTTTTGCCATGTGAGTTGCTAGTGATCCATGCACCCTATGGACTTTCTCTTGCCATGCTTAGTTTCATAAATGTGTGTTCTTACTGTTTGTCACCTTGTCATGCCATTTAATGCTCTGTTGTGAGTGGTACAAGCTCACTAACATGCCTCTTATTGTTGTTCCTGCCATGTCTGAATCTCATATCATTTGCCATGTTTGCATGGATGCTACCATATTTTCTGTTGATCTTTGGAATAATTTCAGTAAGGGAGTTTTGTTCGTTGTATTTAGTACTAGCATGCCATGCGTTTGTTTGCCATGTTAAGTTCCTATAGCATGTTGTTTGATAGCTCTAAACATTGCAACCTAATGTTATTTCTGCTAAGTATGAAACTGTTATTATTTGCAATCTTGCCATGTCCTTTTGAACATATTCTAGTGATTTCTGTAGATAGCACAGTGTTCATGTTTTGTCATACTTTACCTTTACTTCATGCCCATGCCTTTTGTTTTCACATTGAGATGATGTAGCATATTGTTTTGATGCTTGCTAGATGCCTAGTTGCTGTTTTGGACAGTTTGTCCTTTCAACTTGTTTCATGTGTACGTGTTGAACCGTTGCTCCGTTTTGAGTGTGCTCTATACGAAACTTGCTTGATATTGCATGTAGTTTCATATTATTATGTTACATCCTTGTTTTGAGAGTGTTTGCTTGATGTTTGTATGCATTTTGCATCAATGCCATGTTTAACTTGTTTTGCTCACATCTTCTAGGCCGTAGCTCCGAATTAAATAAACTTTATATGTAACTTGATTAGAATCTCGTGTAGATCATCTTGGTGAATCTTAACTTGTTGTTTAACAACTTGAACATAAGGTTTATTCAGTTCTGGACCAATTTCTAAATTTTCATATGAGGACTTACCGGAATTGTTATATGTTGTTTCCGGCCTCATTTAAACTTGCTTTGATGTGTTGCTCTTGTATGCATCATCTCTTGCCATGAGTAGCTTCTGGTAGCCTTGTCGTGCATCATACTTGGTTGAGCATGATGCCTTGTTGATGTGTGGTCTGTTTACCATGTTGTGTGTTTCTTCTCGATAGTTCCTGTTTCGTTGCGATCGCGAGGATTCGTTCGTTGCGATCTTCTTCATGGACTCGTTCTTCTTCCTTGCGGGATTTCAGGCAATATGACCGTCACCTTGGATCTCACTACTATCATTGCTATGCTAGTTAATTCGTTCTATCGCTTTGTTGCGCTACCTATCTTTTGCTCTTCAAGCCTCCCAATTGCCATGTCAGCCTCTAACCTTTTTCACCCTTCCTAGCAAACTGTTGCTTGGCTATGTTACCTCTTTGCTCAGCCCCTCTTATAGCGTTGTTAGTTGCAGGTGAAGTTGAAGATTGCTCCATGGTGGACAGATTATGTTGGGATATCACAATATCTCTTATAGTATTAATGCATCTAGATACTTGGTAAAGGGTGGAAGGCTCGGCCTTATGCTTGGTGTTTTGTTCCACTCTTGCCGCCCTAGTTTCCGTCGTATCGGTATTATGTTCCCGGATTTTGCGTCCCTAACGCGGTTGGGTGATTTATGGGACCCCCTTAACAGTTCGCTTTGAATAAAACTCCTCCAGCAAGGCCCAACCTTGGTTTTACCATTTGCCTCACCACCACCTATACCTTTCCCTTGGGTCGGCCAACCCGAGGGTCTTCATTATTTTAGCCCCCCCCCCCGGGCCAGGGCTTCTCTAAGTGCTGGTCCAAACCGAGCGATGTCCGGTGCCCCCTGGGCAACCAGGGTCTATGCCAACCTGACGTCTGGCTCATCCAGTGTGCCCTGAGAACGAGATATGTGCAGCTCCTATCGGGATTTGTCGGCACATCCGAGCGGCTTTGCTGGTCTTGTTTTACCATTGTCGAAATGTCTTGTAACCGGGATTCCGAGACTGACCGGGTCATCCTGGGAGAAGGAATATCCTTCGTTGATCGCGAGAGCTTATCATGGGCTAAGTTGGGACACCCCTGCAGGGTATAAACTTTCGAGGGCCGTGCCCGCGGTTATGTGGCAGATGAGAATTTGTTAATGTCCGGTTGTAGATAACTTGACACCAGATCCGAATTAAAACGCATCAACCCTGTGTGTAGCCGTGATGGTCTCTTCTCGGCTGAGTCCGGGAAGTGAACACGATTTTGGGTTATGCTTGACGTAAGTAGGAGTTCAGGATCACCTCTTGATCATTGCTAGCTTCACGACTGTTCCGTTTTCTTCTCTTCTCGCTCTTATTTGCGTATGTTAGCCACCATATCATGCTTAGTCGCTGCTGCAACCTCACCGCTTTACCCCTTCCGTTCCTATTAAGCTTTGCTAGTCTGGATACCCATGGTAATGGGATTGCTGAGTCCTCGTGGCTCACAGATTACTACAACAACAGTTGTAGGTACAGGTTTACGATGATCATGACGCGAGAGCGATGTTTGTTTGTTTTGGAGTTCTTCTTCTGCTTCTTCTTCGATCAGGGGATAGGTTCCAGGTCGGCAGCCTGGGCTAGCAGGGTGGATGTCATTTGAGTTTATGTTTGTGTTTTCATCCGTAGTGGGATGGTGATCTTATGTATGATGTTGTATTCGTGTGGCATTGTATGCCTTTTGCATGTACCCCCATCTATTATGTAATGTTGATGTAATGATATCCATCTTGCAAAAGCGTCTTCAAGATGCGCTTCTATCCTTGGTGGGACCTTCGAGTTCCTTTAGGATAGGGTCGCATCTTGGGCGTGACATTTTGGCATTCTCCCTCTTCATGTAAACCTTGTCAAATAAGAGAGAAAATGCATAAGTATTGTGACATAATGTGTAATAACAACGCTTAATGCAATAAATATAAATGTCAAAGCATGATGCAAAATGGACATATCAACTCCCCCAATCTTAGATCTCGCTTGTCCTCAAGACGAAGCCGAAATTGAACAATATGTCCACATGTTTTAGAGATGGAGGTGTCGATAAAATAAAATATGTACATGAGGGCATCATGATCATTCTTGAAATATGTCCACAGTTTCAAGTATGAATGAGAAACTTCATTGAAAACTAACAAACGATAATCTTGGTCATTGAAGCAATTGCAATTTATAATAACATCGGAAGAGTCAATATAAGAGCTTTTCAGCAAGTCCGCATACTCAACTATCATTTAGTCATTCACAATTGCTAACACTCACTCAATACTTATGGGTATGGAGTTTTAATCGGACACAGAGAAAGATAGGGGCTTATAGTGTTGCCTCCCAACTTTTTACCTCAAGGGTAATGTCAATAATAATAGTTCATGATGACTTACATCAAATTGGATATATGTATTAGGATGTTTCCACCACAATGTGCTTGCCAGAGGATAAAATGTAAAAAAGAAAGGTGAAGATCACCCTGACTCTTGCATAAGGCATAAGACAAAAATAAAATATAGGATCTTCACAAAGGGAAGCATAGGTTGTCATGTGCTTTTATGGTTGTATGCAGAAAATCTTAATGCGAAAGAACATCACTTTATATTGTCACTTGTGATATGGACCTTTATTATGCAATCCATCGCTTTTATTTATTCCATATCACAAGATCGTATAAAGCTTATTTTCTCCACACTAATAAATCATACATATTTAAATATCAATTATTTTATTGCTTGTAACAATGACAACTTACTTGAAGGATCTTACTCAATCCCTAGGTATATATGGTGGACTCTCATGGCAAACTGGGTTTAAGGATATTTGGAAGGACAAGTAGTATCTCTACTTGGTGCAAAGAATTTGGCTAGCATGAGGGGGAAAGGCAAGCTCAAAATGTTGGATGATCCATGACAATATACTTTATTTCGGATAGAAGTAAACATAACCCATTACGTTGTCTTCCTTGTCCAACATCAACTTTTCAGCGTGTCATATTTTAATGAGTGCTCACAATCATAAAGGATGTCTGAGATAGTATATTTATATGTGAGAACCTCTCTTTCTTTATTACTTCCTAGTAATTGCAACGATGACCGGAACTATGTTTGTCAACTCTCAACAACTTTTATTCACCATAATCTTTATATGTGAAGTCATTACTCTCCATAAGATCAATATGATCTTGTTATTTCTTTTTATTCTCTCTTTTTTCTTTAATTCCCTCAAGATCATAATAGGATAATCAAGACCTTGACTCAACACTAATCTTTATTATATATATAGCTCATAGACTCGATTACATAGAAGGATCATAAAGCAAAACTCAAAACTAAATCATACTAAAACTTTATTCTAACAGATCAAGATATTACCAAAAAGATCGAACTAAGAAAAACGATAAAGATAGGAGTGTGATGGTGATACGATACCGGGGCACCTCCCCCAAGCTTGGCAGTTGCCAAGGGGAGTGCCCATACCCATGTGTTTATGTCTCTTTCTTCGGAGGTGGTGATGGTGATGACGATGACAATTGTGCCCTTGGTTTCTTCATATTGTAATTGAGGAGAGCAATTTCCTCCTTTAAATCATCGACCTCCGATTCCAACTTCAAGAGCTTGTCACATAAATCTCCTTTGCTTTTCTGCCGAAAACAAGAAGGAATAGATCGGTTGTTAGACAGTTTAGCCCTCTTAGGGAGACTAGACTTCTTGAACTTCACGTGCATATCCCTAGGTTGAGGTAGAGGGAAATCCTCCTCCTCGTGCCTTGAATCATTGATCCTCATCAAATGAGCATCCTCCTCATCATTCGTAGTTCGACCACAAGGAGATAGATCCCCATAGGTCTTTGGTTCAGCAATGAGATGTGAGAGATAGCTCTCTCCGTCAGAATCCTGAGATGACTTCTTGCTCCAAATCTTCTACAGAAACAACTCAAAACAAACACAGAGGATATTTGCGTGGTACGGTGGTCAAAACCTTCAGGAGAATATATAATGGATTTTTACCGACCAAAAGAAGTATCATGCAAGAAAACAGAGTCCGAAGAGCACACGAGGTGCCCATGAGGCAGGGGCCACGCCCAGGGGGTAGGGAGCGCCCTCCACCCTCGTGGATGCCTCGTTTCCTTCTCGGACTACCTCTTATTTTCCTATTTTCTTAAATATTCCAAAACGGAGAAAATTTGCTATTAGAACTGTTTTGGAGTGGGTTTACTTATCGTACCACATACCTATTCTTTTTCGGAGTCTGAAACGTTCTGGAAAGTGTCCCTTATGTATTCCTCCGGGGTTAATATTTCAATAACATTGGTTCCAACATTTATGGGATTACCTGAGATATAATGTTTGATCCTTTGACCGTTCACCACCTTAGGATTTGTGGCTTCGAAATTGTTGATTTTTATGGCACCGAAACGATAAACCTCCTCGATAACCACTACTAGAAAAAGGCCTACTAATGGCGCACCGGTTTTTCCTACTAATGGCGCACTACCGGTGCGCCATTACTAGCACGCCACTAGTATTTTTTACTAATGGCGCACCATGTAGTGCGCCATTAGTATAGCCCATGGTGCACTATTAGTATCTGGTATACTAATGGCGCACCACATAGAAGTGCGCCATTAGTATCTGGTATACTAATGGCGCACCACATAGAAGTGCGCCATTAGTAACTTTCTTTAAAAAAAAATTTAAAACTTTTTTTCATAAATTTTTTTTTAATTTTTTTTTCAATTTTTTAAATTTTTTTTTCATTTTTTTCTTAATCTCAGTTCACTATGGCTTAATCTCTGGTCAATATGCTTAATCTCCGGTCAAATCGCACTCCGTGGTCAAACTTCCCGAAAGGTCAACCATCCTCACACTACTCCAGCCCAAGCACGCATAACTTCAGAGTTCTATCCAACCCCAGCAACAGCTCACTTCACAGGCACTTGTTGATATATCTAGCATATCAATCCTGTTATACCTTGTTGATGTCTAGGACTTTGTTCATGTTCATGACCATGATGAAATTTTGAAAAATATTTCAAACTTCTCGATCATATTACGTATCATTTTTTGAAAAAAATTCAAAAAAAAATTCAAAACCATTTTTTTTCTGTTACTAGTGGCGCACCACATCCACGGTGCGACACTAGTAAGTTTGAAATTTTTTGAATTTTTTTGCCGCTAGATCTTGAAAGCCCCGTAACTTTTTTCTGTTAGGTTTTTGGGGATTTTGAAAATGTTTAATGGGGTTCCCCACGTTAAATATGGATGTAACTTTTCGAGTAGATGATTTTTCATATAAAATACTTTTTCATCCGAGTTCGTATGCAAAAGTTATGCCCATTTTACAAATTTCCAGAGAGATTTT
>NC_057804.1:554727282-554754623 GCF_018294505.1 Triticum aestivum
GGGTGGTGCGCCATTACTAGTTTAACTAGTAATGGCGCACCACACCCACGGTGCGCCATTACTAGTTTTGAAAAAAAATTGACTTTTTTTTTGATTTTTTTTTGAAAAAAACTTAGTAATGGCGCACCAGTGGAAAGTGCGCCATTACTAGTTAAAACTAGTAATGGCGCACCGAGACATGGTGCGCCATTAGTAACAATTTTTTTTAATTTTTTTACTTTTTTTTCAAAACTACTAATGGTGCACGACGGATGTGGTGTGCCATTAGTATGTCAATTAGTAATGGCGCACTATGCAACGGTGCGCCATTAGTAAAAAAAATTATGTTTTTTTTCAAAACTACTAATGGCGCACCTCACACCAGGTGCGCCATTAGTAATATATTACTAATGGCGCACCTGTAAGTGCATCTAGTGCCCCTTAGTGATTTTGGTGTATTGAAGACTTATAGGTTAAGGGACTAATGCGTTTGTGAGTGTACACATGTCTATAAGTCTATGAGGAGTTTGATATTTATAGAGAAAGTCGACCCCTAAAAATGAAGTTCTTCAAGTGAAGACTTTGATATTCTGAAGACTTTCTGAAGACTTCGAAAGTGAAGAAATTGGTGTGACCTTGAAGACTTGGTATTCATTTCTGGAACATGAAG
Source organism: Triticum aestivum (assembly GCF_018294505.1). Classification (NCBI taxonomy): domain Eukaryota; kingdom Viridiplantae; phylum Streptophyta; class Magnoliopsida; order Poales; family Poaceae; genus Triticum; species Triticum aestivum. Next base: position 554,727,932 of record NC_057804.1, read on the forward strand.
CGTGAAGACTTTTGTTTTCGTAGTTTCATTTTCTCTTTCTTGAGTCATAAGAAACACCGTACTGTTAAAGGGGGTCGAGGAAATACTAAGGAAAAATTTCCATGTGATGCTCAACTCAAAATCCTACACCTACCAATCCCTTCGAGTGAAGCCTTTGGAAATCTCATACAGTTTAGTCACTTTCTTCAGTGACAGAGACGAAGTTCTTCTGGTCACTGATGAATTTGTTCTGACTGAGGAGTTAGGAATTCGCTAGTGCGAATTACCTACACAGTGAGGAACATGATAACCGTGAGGAATTTGAGAGTCAAATTTCCAACCGTTGCTGTGCTGCGCGCGAGCTGTCCCAAAATATCTTATCCACCTAACGGTCATATCATTGAGGGGCATTTATGTCTTATCATGTCGGGCTGCTCCCTAGGCTATAAATAGATGCCCCCTACAACCACTAGCTGGTTGGCTGCTCCAAGAGAACTTGACACTTGTCATTTGAGAGCAACCCATCCTCCGAGGACTTTGAGCGAAAATCATCAAGTGAGGAAAATCCCAAACCCAAAAACCTACAAACCCCAAAGTGATTGAGCATCACTGAAGAAATTGATCCTGCGTGGATCCGACGCTTGTTACCTTTGAAGACTGTGCTTCTTCCAGACGGTTAGGCGTCAAGGTCTAGAGCATCCAGGAGGAATTGTGGATCACTGAGTGACCAAGTCTGTGAAGGTTTGGAAGTCGCCTGAAGACTTACCACGAGTGATTGGACGGTATCTGTGTGATCTTAGTTCAAGGAGAATACAGTGAGGACTGGGTGTCCTGAGCTGCGTGCTCAGAGACTGGGTGTCCGGGACTGCGTGTCCTCAATTTTAAATACTCAGCCGCTCCAACCAGATGTACAACTGAGACAGCAGTTGGAACTGGTCTACCAAATCATTGTCTTCACCAACCTAACTGGTTCTATTTCCTCAACCCTTTCATTTCCTCATTACTGTGTTGATGTTTGTTCATATCTGTGTTTGAAGACTTTGACTGAAGACTTTCTCAATTTCCTCAGTTCAATTTCTTCAGTCTGTTTGTCTTCATCTTGTGTTATCCTGTGATTCCGCTTTCTGTACTCTGTGCTAGTCTTCATTTCATCATGATGACCATGCTTGTATTCTGTTATGCTTACTTCTGAGTACTTATTCCGCTGCTAATAGTTCTTCGCTAAGGAATTTCCTCACCGGCAAATTACTCAGTGAAGAATTCACAAAAATCGCCTATTCACCCCCCTCTAGTCGACATAACGCACTTTCAATTGGTATCAGAGCAAGGTACTCCCTTGTTCTGTGTGATTTTGGTTTAATCGCCTGGAGTTTTAGTTATGTCGACCGCAGGTATGAAGAAAGTGACATGCCCTATCTTTGATGGTCATGATTATCCCAAGTGGAAGGCCATGATGAGGAAGCGCCTCATGGCAAGGGACAGCAAGCTGTGGACCGTCACTGAGATTGGTCTTACTGATCTATGCAAGTCGGCGAACGCAGATGATATTCACAAATACACTCGACTTGACTGCATGGCGAAGGATATCATCTGTTCGTGTCTATCCAGAGATCAATTCAGGCTCATTATGCATCTTTGCAATGCAAAGCTTATCTGGGACCGAATCTCCGACATCTATGAAGGTCATCGAACCCGTCATGATCCTTGGTTTGAGGACTTCAAGGAATCTCTCAAAACGATGACTTTCGAACCAGAATCATCATCTTCTGCATCATGTCTCATGGCAAAGGGTGTCGAGGTAACTGAATGTTCCTCATCTGAATTTAATGACTGTGAATCTGATGATGATATTGAACCTAGCTATACCAAACTTGTTTGCATTGCCACCAAACAACAACATGCTTTGGAAAAGGTTCAAAACATGCTAGACAAAAGTGATGATATGTTGGGTGAAGAAATGGATCGCACTAAAGCCCTGACTGAAAATCTTCAGAGACTTCAGTCTAGGTTTGATAACCTTCAAAGTCATCATAACACTCTCTTATCTGATGATGAGAAACTTTCTTATGAATTTCTTCAAAGAAAGCAAGATCTTGAGAAGCTAAGAGTGAGTTATGAAGATCTTCAGAAGGAGCGCGATTCATTACTTGCTCAACAAATCAGCACTTCTCAGGAAGAATTTGTTCCTCCATGCTTAAAGTGCATTCAACGTGAATCTGCCAATTCTTCACCTGAATGTTCAAATGCTTCAACTGTTACAAATTCTTCACCTGCCTCTGCTATCACTAATTCCTCATCTGAGGACATTGCTAGTATCACTGATGATGCAGGGCTGAAGAAACTGTACACGACAGGCATGTACAAAAGCCTCAAAGGGCATCAGATTCTCTGTGATGTGCTCAAAAAGCAGATCCTCAACAGAAACCCTAGGAAAGAGGGTATTGCCTTTGAGAGGAAACTTAATGCTGATGGAACATATTGGAAGCCTGAGCAGTACCCCAAAACCTCATGGGTTGCTGCAAAGGGACCTCCAGTTGATCCATCCATGTTATCTGGCTTTACATGTGAATCTCCTCATTCTTCTGATGAGTCATTTGACTCCAACTATAAAATGTTCAAAAATCAGAATGGTGAAGTATTTGCTAGATATGTTGAGACTAACTGCAGGAACGTTTCCCCTATGAAGAAAATCTGGGTTCCCAAAAGTTATGTTGAAAGTCTTCAGGTGAATGTCCTCATGACACCACCTGTGAAGAATAGGAACCCCAGAACAAACTCTTCATATGGATCCAAGTCCTCATATGGATCAAATTCCTCAAACGGATCAAAGTCCTCACATGATTATCATCGTGCTAACAACTTTGTTTCGCAGGGTAGAGCTAAGGGCTACGAATACGCACATTATTCTTCAAATCATTATGTTCATAAGTCCTCGAAGAATTTCTCTGCTTATTCATATTCTTACCCTAACCCCTCTTATGTGAAACGAAATGGTTTGGCTTCTATGCCACCATTCTCGTATGGTGCTCGCAGAGTGATGAACTCTTTGCCACCCCTTCAGATGTGGGTGGTGAAGAATAAGAACTAATATCTTATGCAGAGTCAGGTCTCCAGACGTGCCTTAACGTCTGAAGAATTTGCTGGGGACCTGACAAAATTGCCTGAAAGGACGCAGGCTAACCATGTTGAAATGAATTTTCATTTCACACGTCCTCCTACTGCTATATCTGTTTACCGCTTGATGAAATTCATCTGATGAACTTGATATCATATTCTTCACTGATGAAGCATATGAGATTGTAAGGTACACTAATTCATCTGTAGGATGATCAACTCAAAACCACTGAATGGGTCCTCGATAGTGGATGTACAAATCACATGATTGGTGACAAGAATCTTTTGATGGATGCTCCCTTATCACCGTCACATCTGAAGCATATCATCTTTGCTGACAAAGGCAAAAGTCAGGTATTGGGTCTTGGTAAGGTTGCGATCTCTAAGGATAAACACATGGACAAAGTCATCCTTGTTGAGTCCTTAGGATACAACCTCATGTCAGTCTCAATGCTTTGTGATCTTGATATGGTTGTTGTCTTAGGCAAGTATCACTGTGTTGTGATTATGGAAGCTGACAATTCCAAAGTCTTCGAAGGCTTTAGGAGAGGAGATTTGTATATTGTTGATTTCTCTACAAGACCACAACCAGCCATGTGTCTACTTGCAAAAGCTTCAGAAGGTTGGCTATGGCATCGACGACTTGGTCACGCAGGCATGAGGAATTTTCACACGCTTGCGAAGAAGAAGCATGTCATTGGCATTGAGAATGTCAAATTCCTCAAGGATCACTTATGCGGAGCCTGTGAAGCTGGAAAAATGACCAAGGCCAAGCATCCAGCAAAGACTATCATGACCACTACTCGTCCATTCGAATTGCTTCACATGGACCTCTTCGAACCTAATCATTACTCAGCAGTCACTAATGCTGCATCTCTATATGGTTTTGTCATTGTTGATGATTACTCTCGATATACATGGGTACACATTGTTACTTACAAACATGAAGTGCAGGAAGTCTTCAAACGATTTTCCTCGAGGGCATCAACCAACTTTGGTGTGAAGATCAAGCACATCAGAAGTGACAATGGAACTGAGTTTAAGAATTCCGGTCTTGATGACTTTCTTTATGAACTTGGTATTACTCATGAGTTATTTGCTCCTTATACTCCTCGGCAGAATGGCGTCGTGGAGCGCAAGAACAGAACTCTTGTTGAGATGGCTCGCACTATGCTTGATGAATACAAAACGCCTGATCGTTTTTGGATTGATGCAATTGATACTGCGTGCCACATCATCAACATAGTATATCTTCACAAATTCTTCAAGAAGACGGCCTATGAACTCCTCACTGACAAGAAACCCAATGTGAGTTATTTCAAAGCCTTCGGTGCTAAATGTTGGATTAGAGATCCTGACCACAATTCTAAATTCGCACCGAAAGCACATGAAGGTTTTATGCTTGGTTACGGAAAGGACTCGCACACCTACAGAGTCTTCAACATTGTTCTTCACAAGATTGTTGAAACTGTAGATGTGCGGTTCGATGAAACTAATGGCTCGCAAAGAGAGCACCTACCTTCTGTGTTAGATGAACCAGCACCTGAGGATTCTATCAAGTTCAAGGCAACTGAAGATGTCATTCCTACTGAAGAATTTGCTGAAGAATTCATTCCAGTACGCGAAGAACATCGAGTTGTCGCACCTGAAGATAATGGTGCTGAGGAAAATGATCAAATACCTCGACGTCAACCAGCTCATCCTCGCGTTGCAAAAGAAGTACAAGTTGACAAGATCATCGATGACATTGAAGCGCCAGGTCCTCTCACACGCTCAAAAGCTTCACATTTATCTAACTTTTGTGGGCACTATGCTTTTGTCTCTATCACAGAGACCACTAAGGTAGATGAAGCATTTTTGGAGCCGGACTGGATTCAAGCTATGCAAGAGGAATTACATCAGTTCAAGCTCAACAATGTCTGGGAACTGGTCAAACGTCCAGATCCTCACAAGCATAATATCATTGGCACAAAGTGGATCTACCGCAACAAGCAAGATGAAAATGGCCTTGTGGTAAGGAATAAGGCACGACTGGTAGCTCAAGGCTACACACAGGTTGAAGGAACTGATTTCGATGAAACTTTTGCACCTGTTGCTAGACTTGAGGCTATTCGCATATTACTAGCTTATGCTAATCATCATGATATCATCTTATATCAAATGGATGTGAAAAGTGCATTCCTCAATGGTAAGCTTGAGGAAGAAGTATATGTTGCTCAACCCCCAGGTTTTGAAGATCCAAAGAATCCTGACTAAGTCTTCAAACTTAATAAGGCCCTCTATGGCCTCAAGCAAGCCCCTCGGGCGTGGTATGATACATTGAAGGAATTCTTCGTGAAGAATGGCTTCACACCCGGTTCACTCGACCCTACTCTCTTTACTAAATCTTATGATGGTGAACTGTTTGTGTGCCAAATATATGTTGATGATATTATCTTCGGCTGTACTGACCAATGTTATAGTGATGAATTTGCCTATATGATGAGTGAAGAATATCAAATGTCTATGATGGGAGAGTTGAAATTCTTTTTAGGTCTTCAAATTCGTCAACAGCGCAATGGCATATTCATATCTCGGGAGAAATACCTCAAAGATGTACTGAGGAAATTCGGCATGCAAGATTGCAAAGGCGTCAAAATTCCTATGCCCACAAAAGGCCATCTATGCACTGATGAAAATGGTATTGACTTCGATCACAAGGTATACCGCTCCATGATTGGTTCTTTATTGTACTTATGTGCATCTAGGCCAGATATAATGCTTAGTGTTTGCATGTGTGCCTGATTTAAAGCTGCACCAAAGGAATCACACCATAAGGCTGTGAAGCATATTCTTCGATATCTAGCTCACACACCAACACTAGGATTATGGTACCCCAAGGGCTCTGTTTTTGATCTCATTGGATATTCTGACTCTGACTATGCTGGTGATCGTGTGGACTGCAAGTCAACTTCTGGCACTTGTCATTTCCTCGGACGATCTTTGGTCTGTTGGTCCTTGAAGAAACAGAACTGCGTATCACTGTCTACTGCGGAAGATGAATACATTGCTGCTGGCTCTTGCTCTGCTCAACTGCTTTGGATGAAGCAAACGCTCAAGGACTATGGCGTCAACGTGAAGAATGCGCCTCTCCTCTGTGACAATGAGAGTGCCATCAAGATTGCTCACAACCCAGTTCAGCACTCGAAGACAAAGCACATTCAGATTCATCATCATTTTCTTTGTGATCATGTGTTGAAGGGCGACATCTCCATCGAACACGTGAAGACTGAAGAACAGTTAGCTGATATCTTAACTAAGCCCTTGGATGAGAAGAGATTTAGCAAGTTGCGGTGTGAACTAAATATCTTAGAATCTTCAAATGTTCTTTGAAAAGGACACACATCCTAACACTTATGCAAAATTGATGACTTAAATGTGCAACACATGAAGAAATGTTTTTCTTCAATCAATGAAGAATAACACTCTAAGTGTGAAGAAATTAATGAAGAATTTGATTCTCAGAACCCTACGACAATTGTACGCGGTGTCTGAAATCATCATTCTTATACGGTGGGTCACGCCACCACAAAAAGTTGAAAATCTTCAATTTGAGTTTTTCCTCAGTTTTTGAAATTCTTCATTTTTCAAATTCTTCAACTTTGCAAAATCTTCACTGTTTCCTTCGTTTTTCTTCATTGGTTATATATATATATGAGTTTATGTCCTCTACAGCATTCACTTATAGCTATTTCTTCAAGTTGCTTTTTCTGCTAAGTGAATGTGATCGGACCCTTCACCTCTATGCTATACTCAACCCAATCTATTCACAAATTCTTCATGTGCGTTCTATTTGAAACTTGTTCAAAGTCTTCACTGTGTCCTTGGCAGCTGAAGAAATTGCGAACGAAACTTTAAAACAACTCTTATCCAAAATTTCGGTTTTGCCGCTCAAACTGTTCCGCATCCCACGATGCATTATTCTATTCACCCACGATCGTACACGATCTCCACTACACAGTACGTGGGTGACACATGTCGCGTGAAGGAGAAAGGGCAGGGGCACGTTCGTCCTAAATCTTCGGGCGAACAGTTTTTCACCCTGTCTATAAATACCCCTCTCCCCTTCCTCACTTCATTTACTCCGCTCGACCATCTCTCTCCCGCTCGAGCTCCTCAAACCCTAGCGCCACCGCTACTCCATCGTCGCCGGTGAGGAAGAGCTTCGCTGCCTCGACCTCGTCGCCGTCGTACTCACGCCGGCTGCGGAAATCTTCACTCCGCCGCCGCCGTAGCTGTCTTGCTCCGCCGAGTTAGAGCAAGGAAGATCTAACCTGACGAACTTCCCATCTGTTCTTCTCAGTTCCTCGTGTTCTTCACTTCGGGTAATTAAAAGTTACTTTTATTACTCGCTTTGATTCTCAAGCTTTCCTGAAAATCTTCAAAGGTGTTTATTCTTCAAATCTTCACACATATGAACACCACACACATCATATGTTCTTGAATTGTTTCTCTAAGCAATCATTTTCTTCAAGATTCCCTAATTGTGTGGATCTTCAATCTGTACAACTCTGGAACCTAAGACAAGAACGCTTAGTGAAATTCCTCAAGGTTCATCTGGTCAAATTCCTCAAAACTTGTTCTTTTCGAAAAACCTTCTCAGAAAGCATATGACCTCTCCGAATTCCTCGCACCTGTACTCTGTTCACAGGTACTCATGTCTGCTGCTGAATCAATAGGTTCTCATCAACTTAACTCATTTGCAGTGTTCCTCGAAGAAAAACTGCATACTTCTTCAGAGAACTCAATTGTTTAGATTCCTCAACTGAAGAATATGGCAGACGGTAAGAAGCCTCAGAAAGGTGGAAAGAAACCAGAGGTTATGACTGCGTTTGAAATCCCTGAGGAAATTTATGCTGACTATTGCACACCTGATGAAGCAAAATATGGCAAAGAAAACAAAAATCAGTGCAAGGTGCGCATTCAGAAGATTGAACAGAGATGGGCAAGGGAATGGAGGGAATACAGATATGTAACTCCAAAGTACATGAAGAAATTCGCCCTCAATCCTCCATGCCCAAGAGCTCCATTGGCACCTGGCCAAGTTGCTGACCCCACAAGCATCAAACATGGTGAGGACTTTCTCGAAGAATGGGCTAAGCGCCAAGCCAAATTGGCAAGACAAGCCAAGGAGGTAGTGAAGAAATTCAATGAGGATTCTGCCACTGCTACTGCTACTGAGGCCTCAGTCAAACCGAGGAAATCCATGCCAAAGAATCTTGCTCGTAGGCCAAGTGCTTCACCAACAGCGCCCTCACGGCCAAGTTCCTCTGAGTGCCCTCACGGCCAAGTTCCTCAGCAGCGCCCTCACGGCAAATTCCTCACACTGCTACTGCTCCTTCAAAGTCCTCAGCTCCTGTGCATCTGACTACATGTCAAAGGACTGCTGGTTTCTCGATTGCCTCTGGAGTTTCAGCAAGTTCCTCGGCTGCACCAAAGTCATCATCTGGCCCGACTCTGCTGAAGACCAAAGCAACAGCTAGACGAGGTCCTCGGCCAAGTCCAAAGAAGAAACAGGTCGCATTCCATGTGCCTTCTGATGATGAAGCTTCTGATGATGAACTCGCAGAAATCATCAGAGACAGACAGGTGAAGGACGCTAGAGCCAAAGGCACATCTGTGCCACTGCTGTTGGATCCGAGGAAAATCCTCGATTATATTGATCTCTGGAACAAGTATCCAAACACGCCCATGCCTGATTTTCATCTGACCGCTGGTCAAAGTCACATGCTGACCCATTTCATCACTGAAGAGAAATGGAAGTTTGAAAAGGCAAGAGAGATTAAGAAAGCTCAATACAGAAAGGAGAAGCTCCTGAAGAAAAATGTTGTCAGAATGACACCTGAGGAACTTCTCCAGGCTCAGTCTAAAATTCAAGCCCTCGGCAAGGATTTTGATGCCTACTATGCTGATTGGCAAGGAGCCAAAGTCAGATTCGTCAACCTGACGAAGAAATTCACCAATGTTGCTGCTCCAACGCAACATGAAATTCCTCAGGCTGAAGTCTCAGCTCAGCCGACTGAAGAACATGCTAGCACCGCTGATGAAGTTCAGGCTGCTGATGAAAATTCCAGTTCCAGGGCTGATGATCCTATTCCAGTCGCTGAAGAAATTGCCAGGGCATACACTAGTGGTGGGCCTGAAGAAACTGAAGAAGTCAGGGCAACTGCATCAGTTGCGCCTGAAGAAAATCAACCAGATTACTCAGCTCCATCTGCACCTACACCAACTCCAATTCTTCCATGTGCATTTGATGTGAAGAAGACCAAGGCTGCAGAGCGAGCTGCAGTGAAGAAAAGGAAGGCATCAGCTGTGTCAAACTCTTCGGCTGCAAAGAAACTGAGGCCAATGACCAGCTCACTCGAAAATCCAATTGATGATGTTCCTATTTTCTCCATGCCACCAAAGGACCTTGTTCCTTTTGGAGAAGACTATGAGATCCCCATCGGATCTGATGAAGAACATCATTCTGCTGCTTCGTCAGAGCAGATTGATGAAGAAATTGAAGTGGACACAATCCCTTCAACGCCAGTCATTTCCTCACCTATGCCTCAGTTCACATCTGAAGAGGCTGGTGTTGAGGAAATTGAAGATGAAGATGTGGATATTGGGTGCACCACACCTGTGATGAATGATGACTTTTGGGAAATTCAGCATCCTAATACTCCTCTCTTCACCCCGCTCCACAAGATTCCTCAGTCCCCTGCACCCACAGTTCAACTGGGCTCTGAAGAAACTCAACCCACTCTCTCTGTGCATGAAGAAATTCCAGCCACTAGTGCTGATGAACATGCTGCTGCTGATCCTCAGACCGCACCTATTGAGGAACAAGAAATTCCTCAGCCTGAAGAACCTAAGCTCGCGATTCCTGAGGTGGTGATGCAACTCACTGACATCCCTCTGCCAAAGCAAAAGAATCCGTTCTCAAGCAAACAAAAGTTCAAGGCTGAAGATTTCTTTACCGAGCATGTATTCTTCACTGACTATAATCCATATGATTCTGCTCGCATAAGGAAGAGGCGTTTCTGGACTGCCAGTCAAGCCAATTTCTATTCCTTAGTGCTCTTCAACAAAGACAAAGTCTTCGATCATGCACATATTCCTCATGTGGACATGGAGTCTCTGCCCGGCTTTGAGCCAGTCCTCAATGTTCTTCACGACGCAGGACTTCTAAATTTCTGCATTGATATCTGTGACTGGAATGAAGAACTCATTCTTCAATTCTATGCAACTCTACACATCACCGGAGATGCTGAAGACGTGAACTCCTGGGTATTAGACTGGATGTCTGAAAATACTCACTACAAGGCACCTGCAACTGAATTGCTTCGTGCTCTACCACCCATTCCTCCACTTAATGATGCTCGTTATATCTACAACGAACCAGAACTTTCAAATCACTATATGCAAGTGCTGATGAAGCCATTGAAGCCAAGGTAGGCCCCACGAACCAAATTCCTCGTCAAGGAATTACTCTATGTGCCTCGGACTGTCTATCAAATTCTGACGAAGACAATGAGTCCCATCAAAGGCCACGACTCAAATGATGAAGAAGTCATTGGCATCATGAAGAATATGCTTTTCAACATCATTCATGGCGTTCCCATAAACTTCCATGATTTCTTCATGAGGTCTCTGGCCAATATTGCTATGTCACCATTCGAGCTGAAGCCCTATGCTCCTTGGATTATGAGATTCATCAGGGAAAGATCTTCACTGAATTACAAAGCTGACACTCTGAACCACGGTAGCTACTTGCCTCCCATTGAAGTCCTCAAACGGACCGTTTCGTTAGCTGATGATAAAGGCAAGGCCGCTGCTGTGATCGATCAAGGCATTTGTCCTTTGGATGGTCAATTTCGCAAGGCTGCATCTTACTCTACCAATGATGATTCTGCCACACATCACTCTGCCACCAATACCTCAGCCAAGCAAAATCCTCAAGCCACAGCACCCAGGGTGATGACTGACCGTGAGTTACTCCTCAGTCTTCATCAGAAGGTTGATCGCAATCATAAATGGGTCAAGCGTCAGTTTGGTTCCATTCTTCACAACATGACCTCAACACACAATGCAGTGAAGAAGAACCATGAAACCTTCAACCGTACCTGGGCTGTTCTCTCTCATGTCTACAGCGCTGTTGATCTGAAGAATATGGGTCTCAAGGAAGAATTTGACTGGTCTGCACCTCCACCGAAGAAATTCAAGAAGGTCAAAGTTCCTTCCTTGGTGGCCAGCTCTTATTCTTCATCGCGTGACACTGATGAGTATGAAGATTTGGACGACACTGCAGCAGGCCCTGCGACAACAAACAACCCCGACAACGCTGGCGCTCCTCCATCGACTTGAAATTCTTCAGGGCGTTTGTCCTCAGTTTCAATCCTTTTGGTCATTTGATGACAAAGGGGGAGAAATCTGAGTTAGTCTTCAAGCGGGTCTATATTAAGGGCATTTTTTAAGTTACAACTCTTGTTCTTCTGAAACTTTTATTTCAATCGAGTTGTAATCTTAAACCCGATGGTGCGCTGATACTTTCGTTGCATTATGCTCTGCATGCTTATTTCCTTGTTAATGACATTGCACGCATGCTGAATCTCATCAGGCACCATATTTCATCATGCATTTCAAATTCTTCATATTATATATCAAATGCGTGTATGAATTACAAGATATAGGGGGAGATCTCCATGATTCAACTCTTCAAATGTGCAATGCCTCAAAAGCAAATTCCTCACTATGCACATCTTCAGGGGGAGTTCTTCTATATCTTGCAATCAAATTCCTCAAAATCAGTATATACACTTCATATATTTATCCCCGTTGAAAACTTAACCTATGTTGTCATCAATCACCAAAAAGGGGGAGATTGTAAGTGCATCTAGTGCCCCTTAGTGATTTTGGTGTATTGAAGACTTATAGGTTAAGGGACTAATGCGTTTTTGAGTGTACACAGGTCTATAAGTCTATGAGAAGTTTGATATTTACAGAGAAAGTCGACCCCTAAAAATGAAGTTCTTCAAGTGAAGACTTTGATATTCTGAAGACTTTCTGAGGACTTTGAAAGTGAAGAAATTGGTGTGACCTTGAAGAATTGGTATTCATTTCTGGAACATGAAGCGTGAAGACTTTTGTTTTCGTAGTTTCATTTTCTCTTTCTTGAGTCATAAGAAACACCGTACTGTTAAAGGGGGTCGAGGAAATACTAAGGAAAAATTTCCATGTGATGCTCAACTCAAAATCCTACACCTACCAATCCCTTCGAGTGAAACCTTTGGAAATCTCATACAGTTCAGTCACTTTCTTCAGTGACAGAGACGAAGTTCTTCTGGTCACTGATGAATTTGTTCTGACTGAGGAGTTAGGAATTCGCCAGTGCGAATTACCTACACAGTGAGGAACATGATAACCCTGAGGAATTTGAGAGTCAAATTTCCGACCGTTGCTGTGCTGCGCGCCAGCTGTCCCAAAATATCTTATCCACCTAACGGTCATATCATTGAGGGGCATTTATGTCTTATCATGTCGGGCTGCTCCCTAGGCTATAAATAGCCGCCCCTACAACCACTAGTTGGTTGGCTGCTTCGAGAGAACTTCACACTTGTCATTTGAGAGCAACCCATCCTCCGAGGACTTTGAACGAAAATCATCAAGTGAGGAAAATCCCAAACCCAAAAACCTACAAACCCCAAAGTGATTGAGCATCACTGAAGAAATTGATCCTGTGTGGATCCACGCTTGTTACCTTTGAAGACTGTGCTTCTTCCAGACGGTTAGGCGTCAAGGTCTAGAGCATCCAAGAGGAATTGTGGATCGCCAAGTGACCAAGTTTGTGAAGGTTTGGAAGTCGCCTGAAGACTTACCACGAGTGATTGGACGGTATCTGTGTGATCTTAGTTCAAGGAGAATACGGTGAGGACTGGGTGTCCTGAGCTGCGTGCTCAGAGACTCGGTGTCCGGGACTGCGTGTGCTCGAGTTTAAATACTCAGCCGCTCCAACCAGACGTACAACTGAGACAGCAGTTGGAACTGGTCTACCAAATCATTGTCTTCACCAACTTAACTAGTTCTATTTCCTCAACCCTTTCATTTCCTCATTACTATGTTGATGTTTGTTCATATCTGTGTTTGAAGACTTTGACTGAAGACTTTCTCAATTTCCTCAGTTTAATTTCTTCAGTCTGTTTGTCTTCATCTTGTGTTATCCTGGGATTACGCTTTCTGTACTCTGTGCTAGTCTTCATTTCATCATGATGACCATGGTTGTATTCTGTTATGCTTACTTCTGAGTACTTATTCTGCTGCTAATAGTTCTTCGCTAAGGAATTTCCTCACCGGAAAATTCCTCAGTGAAGAATTCACAAAAATCGCCTATTCACCCCCCTGTAGTCGACATAACGCACTTTCAGCACCGAGACATGGTGTGCCATTAGAATATAGTAATGGCGCACCACATCACAGGTGCGCCATTAGTGGCCATTCCATCTATAGCCCTTCTTGTAGTAGTGAACATAAGTGCCTTCCCATTTAGAGAGAAGTTTTCTTGCAAAAAATCTTAAACGAGAGTTGTATAGCAAAACATAATCACCTACATTAAACTCACGCTTTTGTATCCTTTTGTCATGCCATCTTTTGACTTTTTCTTTAAACAGTTTGGCATTATCATACGCTTGAGTTCTCCATTCATCAAGTGAGCTAATGTCAAATAGCCTCTTCTCACCGGCAAGTTTGAAATCATAATTGAGCTCTTTAATGGCCCAATACGCCTTATGTTCTAGTTCGAGAGGTAAGTGACAAGCTTTGCCATAAACCATTTTATAAGGACATACCCATAGGATTTTTATATGCAGTTCTATAGGCCCATAATGCATCATCAAGTTTCTTGGACCAATTCTTTATAGATCTATTAACAATCTTTTGCAAAATTAATTTGAGCTCTCTATTACTTAGTTCTACTTGGCCACTAGGCTCTGGGTGATATGGAGATGCAATTCTATGATTAACATCATATTTAGGAAGCATTTTATGGAAAGCACCATGAATAAAATGTGAACCACCATCATGCATTAAGTATCTAGGGACTCCAAACCTCAAAAAAATAACTTCTTTGAGCATCTTAATAGAGGTCTCATGATCAGCACTACTAGTTGGAATAGCTTCTACCCACTTAGTAACGTAATCAACAACAACTAAAATATGTGTATACCCATTAGAGGAAGGAAACGGCCCCATATAATCAAAGCCCCAAACATCAAATGGTTCAATGACGAGATAGGGGGCGTTTCCCCCATCCTCATGGCCAGGGTGTGGGCCCCCTCTGGTTGATTCTTTCGCCAGTATTTTTTATTAATTCCAAAACGCGCCTCCGTGAAGTTTCAGGACTTTTTGAGTTGTGCAGAATAGGTTTCTAATATTTGCTCCTTTTCCAGCCCAGAATTCCAGCTGCCGGCATTCTGCCTCTTCATGTAAACCTTGTAAAATAAGAGAGAAAATGCATAAGTATTGTGATATAATGTGTAATAACATCCTATAATGCAATAAATATCAAAATCAAAGCATGATGCAAAATGGATGTATCACGAGTCTTGCTCGGCTTTGAGCTGCTGCTGCTTCTCTTTCAGGCTTCGGGTTGTAGCAATAAGCTGTCGCTTGAAGCGTTCCGGATCGAGGGGTTCCTCTAGGATGATAAAATCTTCGTCACCGAGGCTGACCTCCTCTTCGGATTCTGACATATAGTTGATATCCTCCGAATCTTGGTGATCGGCGTGTCCGGGACTATATTCACCCTCTTCCCTTTCGTCTTGCTCGGTCATGGGCTCAACGGGGTATTCAGGATCTTTGGCATCATCTCGAGTCTCATTGTCTCCGATGCTGGTATTACTGTCCTTCGCCGGCGCGATCGTGAGTGGCGCCGCTGTCGTTGGTGCTTTGGTGGTTTATCGACAGGTTTATCCTTGTCGGGGTTCTGATCGTCCTCGTCGTCCTTTTTATCTGGAGTGTCCACCATATACACATCATAGTTTGAGGTAGACGTCCAGCGCCCCGTGATGGGTGGGACTTGGCTTGGTTCAGTGTCGGCATCGTCGTCCATACCATCGATGTCTTCGGATGCGTAGTCGAGCATGTCGGTTAAATCCTCGACAGTGGCTATTAGGTGGGTGGTGGCTAGGGCGTAAAATTCCGCGCTCTCAGCCCCCAGCCTAACTTAGGTACAGTTCGGAGGCAAAGCCTCCATGATGGTGATAGACTGCATTAAGTCCAATGCTTCATCTAGGAGCAAGAGTGGGACCGGAAACTTCGAATCTGCAGGGCCGAGTTCGGTATGGGACACCTGATCGGACACACTGAGTGCAGACCTCGGCAGTTCAGGATGGTGGCCTAGAGCCAAGTGTAAGATTGCGTCTGGGTTTTTTGTCGGGAGTTCCACAAAGGGGAGAAGTCCGCCGGGGCTCACGCTCTCGTCTTTGGACAATGAGATCTGCCTAGATCTAAGGCCGAGGTGGGTATGGGTGTTGACCCCTGGACGGGATCTAAGAGGGGATCCAAAGAGTCTCCTTGGCGGGGACACAGAGTGGCGGCCGAGGCCACAAACCAGTCAAAAACTAGGTCTCCTCGTATGTCAGCGACATAGTCCAGGTTTCCAAACCTGATCTGGTAGTCGGGGGCATAACTATCGACCTACTCGAGGCAGCCGATCGAGTTAGCACAAAGAACAAAGCAACCGAACACAGAGACATGTCTAGTGAGAAAGCTTTCCCTGGACGCAACATCGTTGTCGACGAAGAGGTGAGCCATCGATCCCTCTATTTACCATACAGTGGAGCTCACAATGAAAGCACGAATGTCGGTGTCAAAACCGGCTAATCTCAGGTAGGGGGGCCCATGTTGTACATCTGAGGATCAATGGTAACTATGGACAAAGGACACAGTGTTTACCTAGGTCCGGGCCTTCTTAATGGAGGTAAAACCCTACTCCTGCTTGTTTATATTCAAGGGTATAGGGGTTACAAGAGTTGATCTACCACGAGATCGAGTTGGCTAACCCTAGATTAGCTAGCCTAGCAATGTTGTGATCCTGCCTCCGATCTACCCTCTGGTTTATATAGACACCGGAGGGGCTTAGGGTTGTATAAAGTCGGTTTTACAGAAAGGAATAACATATCCGGACACCTATACTTGCCATCCACGCATACGGGAGTCCTCGCCGGACACGAGAGGTGATCTTCTGCCTTGTATCTTGACGGCCCATCAGTTCGGCCCACATCCAATAGACCGGACGCCCGAGGACCCCCTAATCCAGGATTCCCACAGCGGGCGATCATCACAAGGGATTGGACAAAAGTTGTTCATACCTATGGCATGCAGGAAGGCACATTATGGGCACTCCACTTCTTCAACACCATCGCAGTCAAAATGATTTACACTTGTCTCTTCACCTTTACCGCCTGTAAATATTGTGGTTCATCATAGTTAATTGATGTCTAACCCTGTCATTACTGAACATATTTTGTACTGACAATTTTATCTATGGATTCGTTGTTTAACCATTGTGCTAAGAATTTGAATTGCATGTTTCATATTTCAAAATTTCCAAATCAAGTATTAAACTACAGCCAAAAAATGTACAGGAGCGAATAAAATAATGTGCACACGGTTAGGAAGAAAACAACGTGAGAGATGAAAAAAGAAAATAGACGGTTCTTTGACGTGAAACGTTTGCGATGCCCGACGGACGCACACATGGTTTAGTCTCATATGCGTGTGTTATTCATGGTAATACGGAAAACGTTTCAAACCAGTGGGCATGTGTGATAGGAATACCAATCGCACACAGTTATGAAAATGTACATGTTGCCGTTAGTACAGGCACCGCACACATTTTATATTCTTGAACCGTGTGTGATAACGTACCTATCACAAACATATTGGCAGATTAAATGTTGATGTCCACCTTTTTCACACGAATATAGAGGTGTAATCGTTTGGGATGTCTCTCTGATTAGAAATGTAACATCGATACGTAACATGTGGGACTGGGGCGGCTTCTCATACGTTTATTCTATGGCGATCGTTAGTAGCCGCTCGCCCATCCCCAACGGTTTCTGGGTCGTGTGGGAAGGACCCCCCTATCGCCCACACTCACTTGGCGACGGTTCCAAATGTTGTCACAGAAAGGGGTAAAAAATCATTTGTATAGCACCTTACGGTACCAGTGAAAATAATATGGAAGTAACGGTAACGGCGGCAAAAGTAACAACAGCAGTTTTGTAGGATCGTAACAGTAGTAGCAATAAAAGTAACTTAGCAAGGATCAATATGTGAAAAGCTTGTAGGCAATGGATCGACAAAGATAATTATGTCGAGTGATATTCATCATGTAGCAGTCATAACCTAGGGTGACACAGAACTATCTCCAATTCATCAATATAATGTAGGCATGTATTCCGTATATAGTCATGCGTGCTTATGGAAAAGAACTTGCATGATATCTTTTGTACTACCCTCCCGTGGCAGCGGGGTCCTAATGGAAACTAAGGGATATTAAGGCCTTCTTTTAATAGAGAACCAGACCAAAGCATTAGCACTTAGTGAATACATCAACTCCTCAAACTACGGTAATCACCGGAAAGAATCCCAATTATTGTCACCTTGGGGTATGCAGATCATAACTCGTAATAGGTGTCTACAACTTGCAAGATAGGATCAAGAACACAAATATGTTCATGAAAACATAATAGGTTCATATCGGAAATCATGGCACTCGGGCCTTAGTGACAAGCATTAAGCATAGTGAAGTCATAGCAACATCAATCTCAGAACATAGTGGATACTAGGGATCAAACACTAACAAAACTAAATCGATTACATGATAAATCTCATCCAACCCATCACCGTCTAGCAAGCCTACAATGGTATTACTCACATACAGCGGCGAGCATCATGAAATTGGTGATGGAGGAAGGTTGGTGATGATGATGATGACGAATCCCTCTCTCTGAAGCCCCAAACGGACTCCAGATCAGCCCTCCCGATGAAGAACATGAGGTGTCGGCGGATCCATCTCGTACAATGCGATGAATCCTTCTCTTTGTTTTTTTCTCTACGGATGTGAATATATAGAGTTGGAGTTAGGGTCGGAGGAGGTCTAGGGGTCCCACAAGCCGCCAGGGTGTGCCCCAGGGGGGTGCCCCCCAGGCTTGTAACCAAGGGGTGGACCCCCTCTGGATGATTCTTTCGCCGGTATTTTTTATATAGTCCAAAAATATTCTCCGTAAATTTTCAAGTCATTTCGAGAACTTTTATTTCTACACAAAAATAACACCAAGGCAATTCTGCTGAAAACAGCGTTAGTCCGGGTTAGTTCCATTCAAATCATACAAATTAGAGTCCAAAACAAGGGCAAAAGAGTTTGGAAAAGTAGATACGATGGAGACGTATCAACTCCCCCAATCTTAACCCATTGCTTGTCCTCAAGCAATTCAGTTGACAAACTAAAAGTGACAAATAAAAACTTTTACAAACTCTGTGTGATCTTGTTGTTGCAAATATGTATAGCCAGCATTTAGGTTTTCAACAAAGATTATGAACTAACCTTATTCACAATAACATTTAGGTCTCACATTTACTCATATCTATGGCACAATCAACTAGCACTACTAGGGAAAAGCCTATACACAGAAAGTTACTAGTAGCGAGGGTTAAAAACCATCGCTATTGCTACTTACCAGTAGCGCGGGTTTATAAACCTCGCTACTACTAAGTTGATAGCAGTAGCGCGGGTTTTTAACCCTCTCTACTACTAAGCGGTCTCTACTGTGCCCCCCGGGACATGCCATAGTAGTAGCGCGGGTTTTTAAAACCTCGGTACTACTAAGTTTGATAGCAGTAGCGTTGGTTTTTAGCCCTCGCTACTACTAAGTGGTGCCATAGTAGTAGCGAGGGGGTAAAAAACCGCGCTACTACTAAAGGTCCCATTTTCAAACTCTACCCCCCCCTGTGGATCGCCTTTTCAGTTAAAAAAATAAAAGAAAATGATGAAAATGTCAAAAAAATAAAAGAAAATAAGTTTCCCATGTGATATGTGGTCTAGTTGTTGGGAAAATTTGCAAATATGAATTTCGACTTTATTTGCAAAATCTCTCGAGAATTTGTAAAAATGGGCATAACTTTTGCATACTAACTCAGATGAAAAAGTTTTTTATATGAAAATCATCTACTCGAAAAGTTACATCCAAATTTAACTAGGGGAACCCCGTTAAACATTTTCAAAATCCTCAAAAACCTAACAGAAAAAAAGTTACGGGGCTTTTAAGATCTAGAGTGGAAAAAATCGAAAAAAATTCAAACTGTGTGGTCAAACAATGGTCAAACTAATTATTCTAGAATATTAGTGTTACTAAATAATTATTTTAGTTTTTTTGAATTTTGGTCAAATCTGGTCAAACTATGGCCAAACTGTGGTCAAATTGTGGTCAAACTATGGTCAAACTGTATTCAAACTAATTATTCAAGAAATATTAGTGTTACTAATTTTTTAGAACAATAGATTCAAACTCAAATAGTGAAATGTGTGACTTCATGCTCAAGCTAAATTCCTGAGGTTAATAGGATTGACATCTTACTATTGTCAGGAAAACAACAAGTGCAGACTTGGAAACGAGGGAGAATAGAACCCGGAAGTTAAGCGTGCTCAGGCTAGAGTAGTGAGAGGATGGGTTACCGTCCGGGAAGTTAGATGATTTGGAATGATGAGGAGTGATTAGATATTAAATTGAGCAGCGATGATGGGTGATTAGAGATTTGAGGCTAAAATAATTCAGAAATTTGAAAATTAGGGAAAAAATCGAAATATTTTTTCGAAAAAATTCAAAAAAAACCCGCGCTGGTAGTAGTAGCGCGGGTTTTTACCCACGCTACTACTAAAGGACGTAGTAGTAGCGCGGGTGGCACCCGCGCTACTGCTATAAGTTAGCTGTAGCGCCTTATTACCAGCTTCGGCCCCCGCGCTGCTAATAGGCCCAAAACACGCGCTGCTGCTAGGCTTTTCCCTAGTAGTGTAGTGAGCAATAATAATAAACCTTAGATGAGAACACTTTTTCAAAACAATCATGATATGATATAAAAAAATGGTATCTCGCTAGCCCTTTCGGATACCGCAAAACATAAATGCAGAGCACCCCCGAAGATCAAGGACTGACTAGACATTATAATTAATGGCAAAAGAGATCGAGTCACACTCATACTCAATATCAATTAATAGCAAAGCAAACAAATGACAGTGGTGCTCTCTAACTGGTGCCTTTTACAAGAGGATAATGACTCAGCAATAAAAGTAAATAGATAGGCCATTCGCAGAGGGAAGCAGGGATTTGCAGAGGTGCCAGAGCTCGAGCTTTTTGAAATAGAGATGAATATAATTTTGAGTGGTATGCTTTCATTGTCAACATAACAATCCAGAGTTCTCACTGTCTTCCATGCTAGATACATTATAGGCGGTCCCCAAACAGAATGGTAGAGTTTTTACTCCCCCTCCACCAACAAGCACACTTGATGGCTGGTCCGATACAACGGGTACTACAAAAAAAATACACTTCCGTGATGATACGTGTTTGTCACAGTAGGTCGTATTTTTTGTCATGCATGTACATCCATGACAATTTTATGACAGAATCAAGTTAGTCATACCTGTGCTATCGTAGAAGTGTTCCATGACATTACCAAAATTATCATCACGGAAGTGTCCACTTCCATGTCAATAAATCGTGCGTCACGGAAGTGCTTTCGTCAAGGGTGACCAACATGTGGCATCCACCGCAACGGAACGCTGTTAAGCTATCGGGTCCAGTTTTGGATCCGATAACCCATTAACAGCCCGGACCAATGGGGATTTTCCACGTGTAAAATCATCATTGGCCGCAGGAAACACGTGTTGCCTCCCCGTTGGAACAGATGTCATCCACTAGTTGGACAGGAGGCGCCTATGATAGGTCGACATCTGGCACGGCCCAACAGTGGCCCATTCCGGTGAAAAAGGTCGGCCCAGTAAAAATTTGCAGGCCAGCCCATATAAGGCCTACTTGTGTCAAGTCCATTTAAGCCCACGGCCCATACGAGAAGTGCCAATTTGGCCCGTCAACGGCCCATTAAAGATTTGACACCATTGCAGCCTATCGTCAGTTCGATCTCGTTAACAGCCCGCTATATATTTGGGCTCAATATCGGCCCGATGAGATTTTGGCCTGTTAACGGTCCATTTAAGGGATGGGCCAATTTTCAGGATGTACATCTTTCGGCCTTTTAGCGACCCATTTAAATGTTGGGCTAATTTCCGGCCCGATGTTTCTTTCAGCCTGTTAACGGCCCATAAATCTAATGGGCCATTTGTTGTCAGACCTGAGTTTCGGCCTTATAGCGGCCCATTTAAGTGTTGGGCCAATTTCTGGCCCGGTGTCACTTTCATCCTGTTGACGGCCCATAAATCAGTTGGGCCATTTGTAGTCGAACCTGAGTTTTGGCCTTTTAACGGCCCATGCCCTTCATGGTCCAATACCAGCCTGATTTCTCTTTCGGCCTGCTAAAGGCCCACAACACAGTTGGGCCATTTACAATATGACCTGACTTTCGGCCTCTTAGCGGCCCATGGTCTTCATGGTCCAATACAAGCCCACTGTCTCTTTCGGCCTGCTAAAGGCCTACAATATAGTTGGGCCATATGTAGCCCAAACTTAGTAACGGCCTGTTAAAGGCCCGTGAAATAAATTGGGGCCACCTGTTGCCCACTTCAATGTCGGCCTGATAACGACCCGGGAGGTAAGAGGGCCAACCATTAACTTTCGGCCTAGTAACGACCCATTAACTTAATGGGCCCACTAAAGTTCATACATGTCTTTAGGACAAATTAGAAAATTTGAGCCCATTACGACGAGCAATTATGCACACGACAAAAACCGATCAAGCAAAGGTACGACATACAGGGAATAACATTGCACATCCAGCATATATTATAGGAAATTACATCCACTGGGCAATCAAAGATTGATGCCAGTGCAAATAAATGAGCAGAACCTAACCATCTACAACGTCACAATCTGCAACCTCAGCGCAGATGACGCCCATAAGCATGTGGGCAAGTTCTTGCTGCTTTGCTACACTGTCTCTGAAAACATTGATCAGTTGTTGTGTCACACGACTCTGCACCTCTGATTCATCCACCATTTCCATCATTGCTTCAGCCATTAATTGGTTCACAAACATACATTTACTCTGTTGCATTCGAGACAGAGGATACTGAATAGATTCAGATGGCGATTTTGGCAGGCTTGTATTATTGATAGTGGAGAGTGTATCGACCACTTCATCATAACATAAATTAGGACGGGAACCAAACAGATTAATCATGAGTTATTGCCATATTACCTGGCCTAGATTTACTGGAAAGAAACAATGGGGTTGCCTTGCTGTTTTCAGAGTTTGTCTTGTTATCTTCAGCAGCCTGCACAAAATTAACACACTAGCATTGCTATCATTGGCCAAGTCAGATAATAGGAAAGCAACATTGACACAACGAACATTTGGGCAACTAGCCTACACCAAATTAACACAATGTGGCACAACTATCATCAGCCAGGTAAGGTAGTACAAAAGCAACATTGACACAATGAATGAATGGCCAACGAGAAAAGCACTACAATTCAGTAATGTGCGTGATATGAGATAATACATTCATGCAGCTCAGTATGCAAAACTACCAGGCAGTTTTCCTTACAAAAATCAACATTGGCGCCTTTAACATTTTGCTACAACTAATTTTAGATCAGATAAAGGTTAGATTCATGCCGATTAACAAAATACACGTTGATGTAAAAATATAGTGATATACAACAGGTACTTACATCAGCATTGGAGCATAGAGAATTCCCGCAAGATATTTTCCTCGAATACGATCCCAATGGAGGAAGTCTTCTATCGTTTAACCTTATTTTCTAAAAGAGAGATGGGTAAGAAACATGTAGAAAATATGATCAGAATGCTATAAAATTTCATGATGTGAGGATACGCACACGCTTCTTAGAATGGAGTCGACATTCTTTTGCTGGACTGGAGCGGACTAGTTCTTTGGCCACTGGAATCTGCTTATTATCAGTGGGAATTGGGTTTCTCTGTGCTGGAGCAGTATCTATGAAAAATGGAGTTGGTTTATTATCTCCTGGCGTTTGGATCTTTTGCAAAGACCTGGTTTGTAACCCTTCAGATTCTAACATAGCCGTCTTTCCCTTGCATGCCTTATATAGAAGAATGGTGATTCAATTATAAAACATGCTACAACATAGATGGAATAGGTACTGAAGAATAGAAAGGCATGACATATTGACATGTATTCCCTCCATCCGGAAATAAATGGATGGGTCTAGGCGTATTTCAGTTCTAGATACATCCAGTTTTATCCATTTCTGCGACATTTAATCCGGACGGAGGGAGTATGATGTAAGAGCTAGGGATATGATAGGACAACACAGTAAAAAAACTAAAAAACCCACTGCAGAACCAAAGTATTCAAACCCACTGATATGAGATAGTACACTCATACAGCTCAGGATGCAAAACTACCAGGTAGTTTTCCTTACAAAAATCAACATTGCGGCCTTTAATCATACATTTTGCTACAACTAAATTTAGATTAGATAAAGGTTGGATTCACGCCGATTAACAAAATACATGCTGATGTAAAAATATAGTGATATACAATAGGTACTTACATCTACATTGGAGCACAGAGAATTCATGCAAGAATCTTTCCTCATAAATGATACCATTGCAGAAATTCTTCTATCTGTTAAGCTTATTTTCTAAAAGAGAGATGGTTAAGAAACATATAGAAAATATGATCAGCATGCTATAAAATTTCATGATGAAAGGATACGCACACGCTTCTTAGAATTGAGTTGACATATTTTTGCTGGACTGGAGCGGACTAGTTCTTTGGCCACTGGAATTTGCTTATTATCAGTAGGAGTTGGGTTTCTCTGTGCTGGAGCAGTATCCATAAAAACTCGAGTTGGTTTATTATCTCCTGGCGTTTGGATCTTTTGCAAAGGCCTTGTTTGTAACCCTTCAGATTCTAACATAGTCGTCTTCCCCTTGCATGCCTTGTATAGAAGAATGGTGCTTTAATTATAAAACATGCGACAACAGAGAGATGGAATAGGTACTGAAGAATAGAAAGGCATGACATATTGACATGTATTCCCTCCATCCGGAAAAAAATAGATGGGTCTAGGCATATTTCAGTTCTAGATACATCCTTTTTAATCCATTTTGGCAACATGTAATCCAGACGGAGGGAGTATGGTGTAAGATCTAGGGATACGATAGGACAACACAACAAAAAAAACACTAGTTGAATGTAAAACTACATGCTAGCAGAATATATACAGAAATAACTAAGGCAACATACACGTGTATGATTGGGAAAATAAGATGGCATTGCAACAGAGCACTAGAACAACACTTCAATGTAAAAAAAACATGGTATGGCAGACAGATGAAGTACATACTGATGAATAACAATGCATAAGATATTCAAAATCATGATGTGCAAATTAAGGAGATGGCATTGCGATAGAGTAGAATGACAGTACTTGAATTTGAAAACATGTTATCATGAATGGAATAGGTACTGAAAAACAGGAAGGCATGAGATATCTACATGCATGATCAGCATGCTAAGCACATGGCATTGCAACAGAGTAGATACATTCTAGGACATTATATGCATGTTGTACCCATATCACAGGCCAAGTTAGATCAAGGACCTTGTGGGGTGAAGAGGATTCATCATATTTCTGCAAGTCTTCTGAAGAACTGCCTTTACATGTTCCATCATATTGGGTATCATTGACATCAAGTTTATTGGCCTTTACATTGCTTCGTGAGGTTCTTGTGGATATATCAGTGTGTGCAATTATATCTGACATGCATGGAAGACAACTAGTAGTTAGGTTTATGTAATGAGTGCCTGTAGGAGACGACATAAATAGTAGGACTGGGGTTAACTAGCAGCAATAGGTCTCATAAACTAAAGGGAGAACACAGATGAAAGCTACAGAATATGTATCATTTGTACTTGAGATTAACTAGATGGCACACAAAAGTATTAAAGAACAACATAGGTAATACTAGAAGTGGTATAATACTATAATCACCAGCCTCTGGGATAGCATTGGCTGATGGATGATAACTATGTAACAACGTTACCTAAAGAACAAGTATCTTAGCTGAACTATGGAACAGCGTAAACTCCTGAACAAGACCCGTAAGAGATCAGCATGAATATACAGTGAAATGTGATGATCTATTTTCCATGCTTAGATGAATAACAAAGCCATAAATGTTGCACACAAGTAAGATCAGGGTACAACCTATCTGGCTGCCATCCATAGGAGTGAGCATCATGTGTTGACTTGTTGATGGCCCTGCAGTTGTTGTGGCTGTCCATGTCGGGCACGCGCATTCAATGCAGGGAACTATTGAGTGGGGACTGTAGCTCCCTTCTGGTGTATGCTTACCTTGTTGGAGCAGTTGCGGTGAGTCGGAAGACGGTGTGTCTGAAGATGCAGATAATGCATATTGTTAAGAACGACATATCTCCTTGATCTGAAGAAATACACTAAGAGATCAACAGCAAGGTACGAGAGTGGTCACACGTCTGTTGACTGAGTACTAACTTGGGGTCACACGATTTTATTTTATTTTGGTACTGTCCGATCTATGCCGGATGGCTTGATGGCCGTCTTGTGCCTCCCGGCTGACATTGTTCGGAATCTTCCCCGAAGAGCCAGCGACCAACGGCAGAGCAGCCTGCCTCCACTGTCCGTGGCCCCGGCCAAAACCCCGCTCCCCGCCCCACCGCACTGCCGTGGTTGCGCCACCCCCGGGTCAATCCACTAAGGCTCCCCGTCATCCAGATCCGGCGGCGGCAGTACCTTCAACCCATGCAACTCTAAAAGATAGCCATCTAAGCGCTGCTTCTGCGGCGAACTTGCGGCCCCGCACCCTTATGTTAGACACCAGCCAACCGGCAGCCTAGGAGCTCCACCGCCTCGAGGGGTGCTGCTTCCAATTGGGAATCG
Source organism: Triticum aestivum (assembly GCF_018294505.1). Classification (NCBI taxonomy): domain Eukaryota; kingdom Viridiplantae; phylum Streptophyta; class Magnoliopsida; order Poales; family Poaceae; genus Triticum; species Triticum aestivum. Next base: position 554,754,190 of record NC_057804.1, read on the forward strand.
ATGGCCCAGAATAAAAATTCAGACAACTGACACCTAAATAAAGTGACCTATCTGGCAGCATGGTGAAGTAGGCAGGTCCAGCTGCCGAGTCGGTGAGGCCAGCGCGGTTGCGGTGGCGACCGACGGCAGGGAAAGAGCGATGTCGTGATGGTCGAGGGCTACGCGGAAGCAGTGCCAGGACTTTGGACGGATCCAAAGTTGGAGCCGCTCCGGTGCCGTGAACAACGGCGGGGGTGAATCGTCTCCGGTACGGTTCACGCGGCCGTCGTTGAGGCAGCACCAGCAGCACGGAGCAAGAGGCAGACGGTCCAGTGCACGACGGCAATTGGGCAGTGTCTCCGGCATTAGGGAAGTGGGCGGCTGTGAAATTGGTGCGGTGGGGGCACCATGGAGGTGGGGCTGAGGTTTCGCGGCTCGGGAGACGGGAGCTTCCC
>NC_057804.1:554754927-554949621 GCF_018294505.1 Triticum aestivum
TTACGGACGCATTTTTCTGAATGTGAGGGGGAGTTACAGTTCTACCCTTGCCTATAGGCTTCTCGGCTTGGGTCAGTGTACTGAGGGTCGGGGATAGTAGAGTAACTTTGCTTCTCCCCAAATAGTGGGCGGGAGCGATTTCGGGCGAGGAGGGCGTGCTTTGAACTATAGTGGGCGCGAGTGATTTCGGGCGAGGAGAGCGTGTTTTGAAATAGTGGGCGCAAGCTATTTCGGGCGAGGAGAGCATGTTTCGCCGACCATGCATTATGAATTATTCGGCACATGTCATTTCGGCTGAGGAGAAGGCGCGCTTGGATGAAGTTACGAACCTACCCTTGATGTACACCGGGCCAATTGATGCGTGTCCCACATAGGACGGTAATTTCGTGTCTCCCATTTATTTGCTCGGGCGAATTACACCGAGCAGAGAGGATGTTTAACGGTTCATTCAAATTTTTGGAGAACGAGCATCCACGTTTACCTTACCAAGTCGATTGGAATCAAATTTTGAAATATTAGCTTGACACTTCTTTTTTAGATGTAGAGATGATGCTCGGGAGTAATGTGTTTTTACATGCTCGTTGCTAGCGATTTACTATATGACAAATAGTTGACCTGCTCAAAAACGTGAATCAAACCCAAAATGAAATATCTCGATTCAATGAACTAGCTCGTTCAGTAGGTAAAAATAGTGAACTAAATATAAAATTGAACACCTCAATCGAGTAGCATGTTGTATAGTATTATAGTACTCCATGAACATGTTGAAAGTCAAATTAATGAACTTGTTTGATATATGCGTATATCCGTTCATGTGTGGATTGCAGACAACATGTTCTCCAATTTAAATATTTGAATGCAAGTTTATATCGAAACATGTTTTATATCAGTCTTTGATGCATAAAACATGACCTCCCTTCTCCCGGACTCCTGTTCTCTCTCTCTCTCACTCTCTCTCGCCGACAATCTTCAATTCTGTCGCACGCATCCGACACAAAAACCTTGTTGGTCCCTCTCCCTTTCTCTACATCTCTCTCCCTCTCTCTTTGTGTGTGTGTGGGGGGGGGGGGTCTTTCTAGTTCGCATTCATATATACACCATCTATAGGTCTCTCTCGCACACTATGTATGATACTCTAGCTAGTCCAAGCTAGATATCTTGGGTGCACTCATCGTACGCACACAAATTCCTTGGCTCTTTGCCCATAACTCTCTCACGCACCACTATGTCGTCTCGGAGCTCTCCCCCCCTCTCTCAAACTCTCCATCCACCTAGGTCACACATACACATGCATATCTTACTCGCACTCGATAGGTCCATCTAAAACTCTATCTCTCTCCCTCGTTCTCTCTCCATCTCACATGCACACACACACAGTCTCATGCCCAGCTAGCCAAGTATGATGGTCTCTCACTCAAATGTAGGCACACGCAGTCCCCCTATATGTATATGACTAGCTAATCTTAGTCTCCATCACAAACATGTGCATGGTCTATCTCGATTTCTCTCGGGGCATCTTTCTATCGCACACGCACTCCCTCGATCTCCCACCCATATAGTCCCCTCACGATCTCGAGGGGATCTCTCTATCACAAACACACCCTCTCTCCCTCCCCATGCGTCCATGCCATCCATGTGTCCCTCTCGACCTTTTTCCCTTGTTGGCCAGACCTCTATTAGACATGTGCTATAGGGGTGTCTCTCTCCGTTGCAAACAATCACACACTAGCTATCTTCGTGTATCTCCTCGCCTCGCTTTTCCATCTCGGAGATGCATGCGTGATATGTTCGCATAAGAAACAAAAAACGCACACACTCTCTAATTTATCATTTGTTGTCACTTTCTCTTTCACACACATACTCTTTTTGCACACTTACTCATTCTCCTTCACACGCACTTGATCTGTCTCGACTGAGGCACTCTCCTCCGTCCATAGCATATAGATTTATTGAAAAGTCAAACATCACAAAGTTTGACCATGTACATGGAGAAAAAGAATTACATCTAGTATGACAAACATATACCATTAGATTCACCATGAGATGTAGTTTTGTATGAGGTATCTTTGGTATTGTAGATATAAATAACATTTGCGTAAACCTGATCAAAGTTTCCAAAGTTTGACTTCTAAAAAATTTATATGCACTTCATTATCGAGTGGATGGAATATCTCTTCCCCCCTCTCAGCTATCTGACGCACCACTCAGCCTTATCGGGGCTCCTCAATCTCTCTCAAACTTTATTGGTCAGTTTGGTTCGTGACCTGACCCTCATGCCTTGATGGCCGGTACTGCCTGGTGTGGATGTGAGATGTAAAATATTTCTGCATGGCCAGGCTTGTGTGGTGCTGAAGCGTTTGGTTCATGCCTGGGCCAGGTGAAGCATCAACGTCCCATCAATCAATCCATGCATCAATTATTTAATGCTAATATCCATCCATGTTGCTGTTAGCCTCGTGGCCGCAGGACCAGGCATGGCCAGGCGTTCGAAATCGGTCGCTTGGGCCAGGCTACTTGTAGTGTCTGGAGTTCAGCCAGGCTAATTAAAGTGCAAGGGAACCCAGCCCAGGCAGGCTTTCTTTTTCACAGGGTAGCAACCAAACAAGCATGCATGAAATCCAGACACAACCCCACGCCACGCAAAAGATGCTCAGGACGCAAGCCAAACTGGCCTTATATCTCCCTGGTTCACACATGCACATGTCTCGCTCATGCTATACATATAGACCCATCCAACACTCTCCGCCCTTGTTCTCTCTCCATGTGACACGCACCCCCCTAAGTACCATAATCCCTCACTCCATCATAGGCTTTGTTTGGGTCCATGGGTTAGAGTTAGTTTGGGTTAGTTTGGAGTCAACTAACCCAAAAAGATCCAAACGGGAGGGTTAGTTTGGGTTAGATGCATCTAACCCATCCAAAAAAACTAACCCATCCAAGAGGTGCTTATTTGGGTTAGTTCTTCTCGGGACCACTAATAAACACTTTTTTCTCTCGCTCTCCCCACAACAGATCCCTCCCCACTTCCTCGAAGCTTATCGTCCTCTCCCTCCCTCCCTCTCGCACCGCCCGTGAAGGTGCCTCGCCGTATCCGCGCTCCATCTAAACCTGCCATCCAAACACCTCTTTACTTAAAGTTAGTTCAAGGTTAGTTCAGGGTTAGAATATAACTCTAACCTCTAACTGAGTTAGAGTATCCAAACAGGGCCATAGGCGCAAGCACTCACCCCTCCTAAGTATGATTATCTCTTCCTGGCCATCAGGAACACACGTATTGTCTCCTTCCATCCATACGTCTATCTCGATATCTCTCGGGGAATCTTCTATCGCGCACACACCTTGTCACTCGATCTCCCACCCATGTAGTCCCATCACGATCTCCAGGGGATCTCTCTATGACAAACATACACTCTCTCCTCCCCATGTCTGCATTTTCTCCATATGTCTCTCTCGACCTCTCTCCCTTGTTTGTCAGACCCCTCTTGGCCACGTGCTACGGGTCTTCCTCTCTCGGTTCCAAACAACCACACACTATCTCCTCACCTTGCCTCCGTTGTCGAAGATGCATGTGTGATATGTTTGCATAAGACACGGACGCTTTTTCTCTACTTTTATCGTGTGTTGTCCATGTCTCTTTCACACACGCACACACACTTTTCTCTCTCTCTCTCTCTCTCTCTCTCTCTCTTTCTTTCTCTCTCCCTCTTGTTAGGGACTCTGTCACGTCCATGAGCATATGGATGTTTTGAAAAGTCAAACCTCAGAAAAGTTTGACCAGGTATATGTGGAGAAAAACATTTACATCTGGAACGATCATTAGATTCATCGCAACATGTACTTACTTAATACTATCATTTATCTTTGATATTGTAGATATAAGTGATTTCTTTATAGACTTGGTAAAAGTTTCAAAAGTTTGACTTAAAAAATGTTGGAACTACATTATCAAACGGAGGGAGTAGCTCTTTCTCTCTCTCTCTGCTATCTCTCACGGGCCTCCCCTCTCACTCGAACTCTCTATACCGACGGATTATACGCTCACTGTGTCAGCGTATAGCTCCGTATATTGTTTAGTTGACAGGTCAACCAATCCACATGCTGTGTTGTCAGCTCGTGTTATGTATCTTGGTGTGCTGGCCCATGTGGCAGTGGGTGAAAATAAGTAAACTAGAGGCCCATCTAACACGCGGTGAAGTAAACAAAGTTGAAACCACTTGGGGTAGCACCCCGCATGCTAGTAAATTGATGGCGCACTGAGGACAAACTTCCTGCGCGCGAAGGATGCACTCGCGCACAATTCACCACTGCGCGGCGGCATGCACAGAAGGACGCACTCGCGCACACCCAGCACACAACACACACCAGCACACGTGTACACCAGCATCGCCGCCGGTTGAGATGGATGGCGAGGCAGCCAACAAGCGGAGGCGGCTCAAGCCAAAACCGCATCCCACGAGCCTGGACTTCATCAGCATCCTCCCCGACGACATACTGCTCGTCATCATCGGCCTCCGCCCCACCAAATCTGCCGTGTGGACCGCACTGCTCTCCCGGCGGTGGTGCCCCCTCTGGCGCTGTGGCCCCCTCAACCTCACCGTCGACAGCTGCCTCTGCGACGGGGATTGCAAACGCATGGCCGTAGTCTCCAAGATCCTTTCATCGCACCCTAGGCCAGCCAGACGCCTTGACATCCGCATGTTCAGTACCAACTGCAAGGTCCAACCCAAGTTCGACGAGTGGTTCTTATCCCCCGCCCTAGATCAGCTTGAGGAGCTCAGCTTTGACGCTGGAAGATGTCGCTCTCTGCCACCGTCCGCGCTCCGCCTCACGCCAACGCTGCGCCGCGCCAGCTTCAGCTCCTGCTATCTTCCCTAGATTAATGCCGCGCCCGCCCTTCTTCTCCCTCAACTCAAGCAGCTCGACCTCTTCGACGTTGTCATCTCGAAGAAGGCTATGGAGCACCTGCTCTGCAGCTGTACTGCGCTCGAGTACCTTCGTCTTGAGCAGATCCACGGGTTCATTAGCCTCCACATCGCCTCGACGAATCTCCGATGGATTTATGTGTCTTGTTCGCCCCGTAACAAGACATCAATTGGGAAAAGATCACTCCAGCTATTCCATGTTATGTTCATTGAGAATGTGCCTTTCCTTGAGAGATTGCTTGTATCGGATCTAGAAGCTCCAACAAAAATGAGGGTCATTGACGCACCAAAATTGACAGCGTTGGTGTACTCGCCTGCCAAATTCTCTGAACTCTTTATTGGATCCATAATCGTTCAAGTACAACACTCATCTTCTTCTCCGTCTTCTTGAAATTCACATTTTAAAATTTCTTCTTGATGTATTTACGATCGTCTTCCAGAAAATGATTCCCACAAGCTTGACCCAGTCCATGCGCACAGTGAAGATCTTAGCACTAAAATCTATCGGTCCCAATCTGGATCAAGTTGTTGGATTCCTTACATGCTTTCCATGCATGGAGAAGCTACTCATCGAGGTGAAACTTCTTTCCTATAAGTAAACGCTAATCACAACGTAGCTCAATTTTTTCGTAATTTTCGCAAATTACAATGACAAGTGTAGTGTTCAAAACTGCATCTATGCACTGCACCGAAATAAATGTTTTAGTATTTTTTCTTACATGATCACCTGCATCGTTTTTATGCTGTACAGCTATAGTACCCTAGGCTAGTCATAGTGGAAAGTAACTTAGACTACTCCAGTAACTCTATGGTTACCCTAAGAGCAAGTACTACCTCCGTCCTGGTTTACTCTTCCAATTTTGTACTATCAAAATTTGACCATAGATTTAACTGACAAAATGTTAATGCATGTCACTAAGAACTATATCGTTGGATTCGTATTTGAACATAATTTCAAATGGTGTAATTTTTAGTGACATGCATTGGCATTTTCTTCGGTAAATCTATGGTCAAAATTTTATACTAAATACGAGGTAGTATTCCCTCCATCCCAAAAGTCTTGTCTTACATTTGTTTAGATACGGATGTATCTAACACTAAAATGTAACTAGATACATCCGTATTTAGACAAATTTAAGACAAGAATTTTGGGACGGAGGGAGTACAAAAGTGGGCTATGTAGGCCAAAACATGTGCCAAATTCACTTGTGATGCATTTGGCATCGATGCCCCTCCATTGCTTCCTGGTGCCCCAATCTGGATCACCTACTTTGCTCCAGTGCCAAATTAACTCACGCAATGAAAAAACACTGCGTGGGGGAGAGAGAGGACTGAGGAAATAAAAAAACACTTGTTTGGGAGAGTGAGAGGCTGGTGTAGTTGGTTTGATTGATTTGTTTATACATGTGGGTCTGTGTGCACAGTGGTGCCAACTCTCACATATCGCGAGAGCGGTGCCAAAATCTTTTTATTTGACATCGATGTGTATTATGTGGCATACTTTTGCGAAATATGGCATCGGCCACATAGTGGAAGGCAACAAATGCCCAAGCTCTTCACGTGCTCCTAGTTAAATGAGAGGAAATAGAAAGAGAGAGAGCGAGAGAGAGAGAGAGAGTGAAAAAATATCACTAGCGAGCCAACCATATCGTATGAGCGAATGATATTGGTACCTCTTGATGACACGGCAATCTTATGCAGCCAGCTGCTCTAATATGTTCTCTTCTTTTGAAGATAAAAAAAGACTCGAAAGTGAAAAAGGTGCTGCACTATAACAATCTCATCGAATGCCTTGATCTCCATCTTACAGAAATTGATTTGATCGACTACCGAGGCAGCACATCTGAGATTAAATTGGCCCGGTTATTTGTTCTGGAGGCAAGTGTGCTCAAGGTAATGAGGTTTGGCATTCTCTGGCACAACAATGAATGGCGTGCTGATCACCACAAGCGTCTAAGCCTAAATGACAAAGTCTCCGCAGAAGCTGAATTTGTTTTTGAAACATCAAGTGGTCGGAGACTCGGAAACTTATTTCCCCATTAGTGACTTGTCAGGGCGGTGGATTTTAGTTTGTACGATAATGCTACATCCACCTAAAGTAACAAAAGTTCTTACGTAAACTTCCTAGTAATTCCCTCTTCCTAGGTGCAGCATTACTCCTAACATTTGTAATATCAGTTTGAAACTTGTAATATTGTCGTGTCCTATTCCTGCGTTTTCAAAATCCTGCGAATCAAACAGGTCCTGAGTTGGTGATGATGTTGTGCCTCCCATCTTTCACCAATAGCCGTCGGATCTAGATTCGACGCATACAAACCAAGCTTCTCCATTTTTGCAAAAAGATGCCCGCACTTGTTCCCTATTTACAAACAACTCCTTGTTTCTCACAATCAACCTTATCTCCTCCCCACCACATCTAGAAGGCTGTGGAAAATTCTGGCGCGATGGCAGTTTCCCGAGCCGTCCACCCCCAATCTTGGTGTTCCGTGCAATGCACGGGCATCTACGCACGGGAAATTATGTCGAATAGGGCTAGTTGTAAGCAGGCTAGCTCTATAGCCATGATGATAGTGACTGTAGACAGTGAGGCTGACTATGGTATGCCGAACACGGCGCCTATACTCAGGTGTCATCTCCGGCGCAGGGTCTTGTCACTTCACTATGAGGAGCAGCACGTAATAATTTGACCAACGGGTAGTACAGTGATAGTACTCCTACTACTACATTGGTAGTACTACTACTAGTACTAGTAGCACCACCGTCTGGATTTAGGAGTACTACCACGTCCATCTGGATTTTTGTATTTGACTAGCAATATCTAGTAATGCATGTCACAAAAAATGTACTACTCCCTCTTAAATAAATACATGGTGTTTTATTCCTATCGGCGAGAGAACTTAATCTTTTTTTGCTAACTAGAGTACTAATAGGATTACATGCAATGAACTAAACACTGCATGTCATGTTTGGTAGTCTCAAGTCACTGAAAGCATGCACTGCCCACATCTCTCATTGGTTGATATGTCATGAGATAAGAAACAAGGAGGGAGTTAATGCACCGTGCCTGAGTGTTTTGGGATTATTTGGTTTTCGTAATGTGACTTACACAACATTTTTGTTTACATGCATTAACATTTTATTAGTTAAATCAAAGGTCAAAACTTGGCGCAAAATGCAAAGGGGACCAATAAACCAGTAAACATCAAACTTCTCTCCTTTGGACCCAACTAGTGGTCCGGTGAGATGACTATACTGCACCGGCACGGACGGGGACGCAGCTTCATTGACTTACGGCAACTGCCTTTGGGTGAATGACACATGGGCCCAGGGGGTGGCTGGCCCACCTATCATACAGCCAAAGGCAAGTGCAGTAGAGGGCCGAGGAGTAGTACGAAATCCATCGCACCTACGCACGCTAACCAAGGGCAAGAGTGATCACTCGAATCGCAAGATCAGTTGACTAGAAGCTAAGCTAGACCCATGGAGGCGATGAGCGCGAGCATCAGCCGGCTGTGCCAGATGGTCCACAACGCCGGCCTGCGGCCCGGCAACGAGGAACATCTCCAGATAGTATTGCTTGAGGCTGCCAGGGAGAGGGGCCGCTTGGACGATAGCTTCGTCTCCTTGTTCGATGAGGTCCTCGTCGGTTTCGTCGACAAGTTCACCGTTGTCAAGAAGCTCGCGGACGACTTTGACGTAAGCCTCCAGCCAACGCGCCCAGGCTCTGCGATGCCCACCACCCTCAACAGCCACTATGGTGACAACCTCTTCCATGCACTGGTGGCCCTGCGACTGCCCGCCTTCATGCCGGGGAATGTCCACCTCGAGGTCGCGCTCGCCACGCAGCGCCTGGCGCAGCAAGACACCATCAACATAATCACCCACGTCTATGCGCAAATCATCCACAAGGACTACTACATGCAAGAGGAGGACAATAGGACGCTGGCCTTCTTGGACCGCAGGGCAACCTTGGACGGCACTGTTCAGAAGCACGTTGAGCTCGCCGCCAACGCCGCTGCTCCTCACATGTCGGTTGGTGACCCGGCGCAAAAGGGCGCAAGGATGTCGTTGATGGATCCGTATGTATTTTTATCTTTCCGTCAAATCCATGTAGTAGTATATGATACTACAGTAATTATCTTACCTTTCGCATCAACTTCATAATTTTCATACGTACTCCATGCATGAACGGCGCCAGAACCAAACTTCTCGTTACTCTAGGCAAAATCGTTATTTTCTATCTATCGATCGCACCATGGAACAGAACCAAATTTTACAAATTACGAGTTCAAAAGGAAAAGCCTGCCATGTTCGCGTCGCACCCCCACACGGTTGGTCCGGCACGCTGCTCAAGCGGGAATGCGTGCAGTGTTGCATTTTCACTTACAAGTCGGACCGCAGTTGAGCAAACCGACTATCGGTAAACCCCCACCCCGACCACTGCGCGATGGCTGAGAAAACAGGAGGGGGAAGAGATGGTTGTAGCACGGACTCCAAGAAAATTGGTGTCGGATGGGACGCGTGTGGGTGGCGTGTGCCGTACTGCGACACGTGAAGGCTAGTTATGGCCCATGCCACCCCACTATATCAAGCCTATATCGAGGTACGTAGAACAAATTTCCTGCAGTCCGTCCTCAGCCCTCCTCTATCTCTCTTCCCAGCCAGCCAGCGGACGCAGGGAGCCCATCATCTATTTGCTCACATGCGATCCCACATGTGAGTGAAAACGCAAGCGGATCCACTAAACCTGCACATGTTTCACCTCGATGTGCTGGTGATGAAAAACAAATCCAAGAAAGATCTTTGGTGGCCACTTTTGTAGTTACTCAAGAGTAGTAAGATTCTATTTACAGTTTAACCCAAGATGCACATCTCGTGGCTTCAACTACCACTCTATTTTCTTTCATGACATGACCTGGATGCTGGATGTCCCATGTGTCGGCAAAAGGAGGAAGAACCCGACCAAATCTTCTGTTGTGCTCTCGGATTAGACTAGTTGTGCTAACTTAAAAAATTTATTATGTACTCCCTTCGTTCCAAAATAGTTGACTTCCATTTGTCCAAAAATGGATGTACCTATATACTAAAACATGTCTAGATAAATATATATTTTTGACAAATAGAAGGCATGTATTGTGCAACGGAGGGAGTAGAATGGATGCATGTTTTTGTATTGGTAAGAAGAGTACATGCATATATTGATAGAGCACAATTTAGTAGATGTTCTATCACTTTTAGCTAGCACAGAGGCTATAGATGAGATTAGTGCACTTGTTGATACTCCTACTTGGTATGTGTGTTGCTGCTTAGACGCAGAAAAAACGGACTGGAGGGAGTACTAGAATAGAGGCTAGACATGAGACTAGATGCGAGGAAGCAACATCTACTTCTTTACACTCGAAGAAGAAAGAAGCACGCAAGATCGAGCCTCCGCAGATCAACAATGAATGCATTGAGAAGGCACAAATCCAACTTACAGGATTAGTAAAACGTATTCTTGTGGTTCTTGTTTTCTTTGGTCTTGCTTTTCTAGTCAAAATTATCGTTGGAGTTCGTGCAAAATGGAGGTCCATTTGGGGTCGTGCGTTGCAGTTGGCCTTACAAGTGGGACCGCAGTTAAGGAAACCGACTATCGGCAAACCCATACCTCGCCCGTCGCGCGATGGCTGAGTTAGAGCAACGATGAGGTTGAAGAGATTGCTCTAGCACAGACTCCAAGAAATATGGTGTCAGATGGAAGTCCTGCTGGTGGCGTGTGCGGTACTCCTGGACGTGAATGCTTGTTCTGGCCCATGCCACCCTACTACTCCTACTACTTACTATATAGTACTACTAGTATCGAGGATTCGTGGTGCTAGTTACGTACAATATGGCTATAGTAAAAACACCCGCACAACGCGTGAAGCATGTGAAGCTAGTACAAATAGTGTACTACTATTGTTGATTGGACTCATCCGATAACCTGTTGCAATGCACGTACAATTATGTATTTGGGAAATATTTTTTTGCCTCGTCGCACCACTCACTCACAGAAGCGACTCGAAAGCCATTTATAAATTTAGTAAGTTTATCACAGGCATATCATTTTATTACATACAACAGGTCATCAACCCACATCGACACCGAGGATACATTACAAATACTAAAGTTTTCACCACACAACAAATAACAAGCAATGAAATGAACTTCAACTCAACCATTCCTCAGCGTTGGAAATGCTTGCTTTGAACCACAAGTGATTCTCTGGGATGGTCCATCCATTGTCGATCTGGAGACCAATGCAGGACTGATCATCCAGGCCGAAGCGGCCTACTATATCAGTACCAGGGTAGGGAACCACCCAAATGTCCGAGCTATAGACACAGTTGCTTCTCATAAATGGTAGTAACATTGTGTCAATAGCAGTTGGATCACCTTTCACCATCATTGGATAGTTTTGTCCAAGGAAGAGCGAGTTTTCTCTAAGACTATCAATTCTGTACCAGGGAGAAAGAGTTGGTGCTAGCACACTAGTATCCATCCTGAATACCATGCAACGGGTGTTGGAATAGGTCCGGAGAGTGCGACCATGGGAGACTACACCTGCTTCCTTAGCAGTAACATCATTAATGGGCTATATACACACGAGAAGAGGTGATCCATCAGAATTAGTTGCCATGCGCCAAATAGTACATGGGCGCTGCTCGTCCTCATGCTCGTGATCATCACCATCATCATCTCCCCATTGGTTATAAAAATCTTCAAGTATAGGTGGTGGAATTTTCACAGGACCTTGGAAACATAATAAGAAGGTTAATTAGTAAAGGGAAACTTGCTAACCTGCATGCATGTGGATGAAAGAATTATAATTATGTGGAAGACAAACGTATCGAAACAACGAGGATGCCATGCAAAAACAGTGCCATGAGTGGTGGCAGCAAACACAAGGCCCTCGTATTGAATTGCATCACGATACTCATCCGTGTACAAAAACTGATTTTTGAGCAATATCCATCCAGTCAAACCACCGAGGATGGCAACAAGCTTGTCAAAGATAGCAACAACTTCATAGTTGTTGTAATTCCAAGAGCGGTTGGGAACTTGAGAAATTGCTATCTTCCGTAGAAGACATTCACCATGATTGTATTTGAACGTGCGTACAATACCGGTGTGCTCAACCTCTGGGCAGTCTACTGAGATTTTTGGAAGTGTAACCCGGTCACGAGTGTACACATTCACAAGTTCCCACTCGCAGTTGGACCCAATGTAAACAACCCAATCTCCATTTGCGCCTGCCCAATCCTTGCCCTCAAGTGATGGCATCTTAACATCATACGTATCATTATCAAGCGGCATCAACTTGCACAGGGCGAGGCCTCCATCGTGACGGCGTCAGTCATCAGGGTCACAGCGAAAAAGATAGGCGAGATCAAACTGGTCCTTGACTCTTAGGTTCCTTGTAATGATGCTATTAGTTGAGTCGAGAATGGGCTTGAACGAACCTGCCATGCTAGCCGAGGTGATGACATCCCACCGATCAATGAGTTCCTCCACCATGTCATCTTTCAGATCGGGGCAAGAATAACGGGGTCGTTTCCGTCCTGTTCCCACCATGGCGAAGACGATCGAACAATGGCAGAAGAAAGGGTGAAGGGCTAAAGGAAATGTAGGAGGGAGAGGAAGAGCATGCGACAACAGTTCCAAATCGAGAGGGAAAGGCGAAGAGTCGGTGGATGGTTGCCAGTTTGCCACGGTTCACGAAGGGGCGCCCCGGCCTACGCGTCAGTTCGGAAATACTCCTACTACTCGCCGTCGTCTCACTGATATGTTGGAACGGGACTACATGTCAACGAAACATGGTGTGTAATTTCTCGTGCAAAATGCGATCTGGCCGCGTTGGCCCGAGGTGCCTCATTAGTTATCGACCTTTATTTTTTTAATGGTGTGCCGTTCAGTTTTGAAGCACGACTAACTGGTACTGTACACAGAGAAAATATAAACTACTCTACCACTACTCCACCTCCAGTACTAGTAGTATAAAAAAGATATATAGGCTGGAGCTTCAGCGCTTTCTTGCCAAGGGTTGCCCACTTTCTTCTCACACTACCACCCTCTCTCCAGATCTAAAAAAGACGGCCCCTCTCTCCCTCCTCACCGGTGGTAACCAATCCTCCCGGGAAGAAAAGGACGTGCAGCATGGACACACTCGTCGTCGGCGAGCGAGGTCACGCACTGACGACAAGGTTGTCCTCTCAGACCTAGTGCCCGCACGGGATGGCCTCCGTCCCCAAACTCGTTGTCGTAGTGTGTGCGGAGGACGACGACAATGAGCGAAGCCACTTCCCACCGACCCTCAGGTATGCTACCTCTTTTTGAACCATACACTTGTTCTATTGCCCCATCTGGCACGTCGTTGCATGTGGATATTTTTCCACTCCACCATCTTCCCAATTTGCTATCCTCTGCTCTGCTGGCCACGCAGACGAAAACCATAATTTACACTATTAAAGGAAACCCTACTTCATGCAGACTAATCCATGTCTGGGTTGAATAAGGAAAGGAAGGGAGACTGTACTGTCCAAGAGAGTAGGCATCGAACCCGCATCTAGGTTGAAAAGGGAAATTCAGTAGCTAAGCAACGAGTCTCGTGTCTCTTGGTTGAAGAAGGGTAGAAAGGCATGACAACACAATAGAGAATGACCAGGTAGATCATTTTGTTGTTCTCACATAGGAAAAAGGTGGCTAAAGAGAATAAAAATGGGACGTAATCCACATATGCTGCCTGGATATTTGTTGCTCTGGGCAACCATACCTCCCTCACCACTCTACGTTCGCGGAGGTACATCGTACTGGTGCACCCACTGTCCGAATGGGCCTCCCATGCTCTTATTGCCACTTTTTTGCTTTTAGTATAATGCCAGCAGTCAAGTCAAGCAATGCTACTGCTAAAGTGATGCCACATTTAACTAATGCCGCTCTCAGTCTAATGCCACCGGTAAATTTAAGCAATGCCATTTAATGTCCCTGGATTATTTCAGGGTTAGCTGTTGATTGTGGATGTATTAAAGATTTTTCAGCTAAGGCTTTCTAATGCTGTTGCACATCCAGTATACCATGATGAAACTTGTTACTACCTTCAGATTTTTGCACTATTAATGCTTATAGATTACATACCTCACTTTCATGAGATAAGTTAATTTTTTTGTACAATGTCACCAAAATGCCAAGGCGGTGATGTCATTTTATTTTGGTTAAATTGCACAGACAATTATGAAGACAAGAGGAAAGGTCAAGAGTGGGCACCTCCTCCTCCGGCTGTTATCTTGATTCATTTGATCAACTTTTCATGTTTGATCGATTATCAAGATTGGGATAGCAATTTTTAAGGTCCCCTCGAGTTCGAGATGATATTTACCTTGGAGGTACATGGTTTGCAAATTTCTTTATATTGTCATTAGTTAATAATGCTAGTTACCTTCAGACTTCTGTATTTGGTTTAATGCTCATGCACAGCTAGTATACCAATGCTGAAACTTGTTACCTTTACATTTTTTATTTTTAATTCTTATAGAAACCTTCCAGTGCTAGAGTTTATTGAAATCTGTTCAGTAAAACCATTGTACTGTACCCTGTAATAAACGAACTACTCTACTGCTGCACTAGCCACTGGATTAGTGTATATTTGTAGTATTCAAATGGTCTTGCATTAGCGTATGGACATAAATAAAGTGTGGCAAGCTTTCCCAGATATGTGCTCAAGAAAACTACTACCTGTTTTTGTAAATACTAGACATTTGGGTACTTTAAATTGAACCGCGAAAACGTCTTATATTAAGGAACAAAGGGTGTAGAGTTCACTCAAATTATCCCGGTAAAGCTAGTCACACCTTTGTTAAAATTAATGTTCATTATGTTATCGGAGGAGGTCTGTATGTTTGTCTCTAATGCCTGTCGACTACATACCCGACATCATGATGTAATGTTAAGTCATTTCCTTTTGTACAGTGTCACTGAATTGTTAAGGCGGTGATGTCATGTTATATTAGTAGAACTCCACAAAATTTGCTTAAAAGAAGAGGAAAGGTCAGGAATGGCTCACTTTTTCAAAAAAAATATGTATGCCTTCCTGACATTAGCTGCTATTGCTTTATTTATTCCTTCAAACAGGTGGTTAGAAACAGTCTTGCTAACTTTTCCCATTAAGAAATTGGAATGCTTATATTTGTCAGTCTATGCTTCAACTAGTGCCACTTTTATAGTAATCACACTTTCAATATATGCAAACAGGGATGCTTGACTTTAGTGGAACTGCACAAAAAGTCCAACTGGTTCAACATTAGGAGCATATTTTTTCCAAACCTTTATATCCAATTGGTGGCACTATGAGTTGTTCATTACGAAGGTACATGGTTTGCTACTATCTTCCTACTCTTTTTGTACTGTCATTAGATAGTAATACTAGTGGTTTGCATGTGAATTTATTGGCAGGGTGGACCTACATTGGAGGTGCAGGACAGGATTCAATGATTGGATGCTCAATTTCGGTTGTATCGATTTCACCTCTTCCATCACTGCGAACATGGTGTGGTATATGTTTACTAGCTGCTTGATATTTGTGCAGACAAAGATGTCTGCCCGTTGCTATTTGGCAAACAAACAAAGTGTCCGCAATTTTGGTTGAACTGCACAAGGGAATAGTATAGTCACTGCATGCAGTGCCATTTGAAAATAGACATAAAGATTGCATAGTCACTTCATGGACTGTAGAAAAGTAGTACTATACTATTTACTGGCCAACACTAGGTGCTTCATTGCTTTGGTCTGATTATACAATGTGCATCATTTTCCCTAAGTTAAAGTTTGTATTCCGTAAATAGTCTCACGATGTGATCGAGAGAAGACCAAATCATATTGCAGTGGATGTTCCTCCATCATATGTGGTTCATTCTCATGGTTCCAGCTGTTGGTGAAACCACTTACGTTTGCAAGAGGAATTGTAGACTTCACAAATAAATTTGTCTTTCAGTCTGTACTGAATGTTGGCCAGGAGAAGCATCCATGTTAGTAGGAAGAATAGTTGTTTTTTCTAGATCTTTGCTTTTGGAGCTACATATTTGTATATGATCTGTGAATCATTGAGATGCATTAACATGTTGATCTTATGTATGGGAATCGTACTAGTTAGTTTTAGTTGCGACGCAAGATCCGAAGTGGCTGATCTTTGCTTTTGGAGCTACATATTTGTATATGATCTATGAATCATTGAGATGCATTAACAGTTACTTATTTCTGTTCGCTCAGTGTTTACAAGTTACTGATCGATCACTAGCTAGCCTACAAATGCGCTCCTGGCAGTTTTATTTGCGACGCAAGATGCAAAGTGGCAGTTTTTTGAATAAAAATGCCTACCTCTGAACAAACTGACAAGCTACACTATTGATCCTACATGGATAAAAATGCCTACCTCTGAAGAAACTGACAAGCTACACTATCGATCCTACACGGATAAATGGCAGATCACGCACGTACTACCTCCTTTCCGGTTTGCAGGGCTCAATTCAAGAAACGACCTACTCGATCCTACACGAATAAATAGCGGATAACGCACGTACTAGTACATCCTTTCCTTTTTTTTGCGAGGTAATATGTTTTTCATTCATAAAATAAAGATCCGGTTACGAGACACGTAATCACCGACATTACAGTACTGAAAGGATAGGATAATCCTACACAAAAGACCGACATTACTAGTACCTCCTTTCCGGTTTGCAGGGCTTAATGCAAACCTCTCACCAACCAAGGTACTCCCTCCGTCCAGGTTTATTAGTCCCGTGAGCAAAGCAGCAAGACCAAGGCATGGCAATAATTAACGTCATGTAGAAGTTTGAGCCTAATTAATTCCAGCGATTTAAGTGGCTGCATGCGTGCCCTTGGCTGCGACTCGTTGCACGATGCTTCACGTACTGCCTGCGAGCGATTCTGAGTGCCTGCATGTAGCCGGCCGTAATTAAGGCAGGTAACTGATGCAAAAAAGATACGCTTTAATTGTTGCGGGCTTTTTAAATCCGTGGAATCATTATTGACAAGGAGGGAGATGATTCAAGTGCACTGGTTTGACCGCCATGCCGGCGTGCGGCCCAGATGGGACGGGACGACACAGTCATAATTTCAGTTTCCCAAGTTTTCCACGGCAAGCTGGCGCGCTAAGCAATTATGCATTGAATTCCGATGACCGTCGCGCTACCTTCCCCCTATAAGTACTGTTTTCCGGCCTTCTCCGGTGCCACTGTGACCCAACTTGGCATATCCTCATAAGCCCCCACCGGCCCAACGTCGCTCGCCACGTCCGCCATGCCCCCGCCCGTCCGCGGTAGGCGACGCCGGAGGCGGTCACCGCCGGAACTAGTGTTCTGTTTTTCACCGGAAGGCAGACGGAGGGAGGAGGCATTCTATCTGTGTTTAGATGGACATGCGCAGATCGAGGAGTTGTTGAAGCGCGACCGCATGGCGGAGGAGCAGGAGTTGTTGGAGCACGACCGCCTGGCGGAGGAGCAGCGTATCACCGATTTGCACCGCCAGCGGGACATGGAGCAGCAGCGCACCGACGCTCCGAGTCGCGAGCAGAGCACCTGCAACTAGGCCGACTACGTGGAGGCCAGTGACCGGCAAATAGCCCTGGAGGCTATCAGGCACGCACGCGTTCGCGATGCAGATTTTTACTACTAGCTCATCAAGTGGGTTTCCCGCTTGGAAGCCGAAGCTTCGGTGGACCACGCTGGCATGGAAAGGGCCAACGCACGCGAGGAACGCGCCCTATCGCACCTCTGGCAAGTCCGAGGCGAGGCGCAGGACGCCGGTGCCGGCGTTTAGCGTGTACCACAAATGGCGGCCGGCATCGCCTAGTTAGCTAAGAGTGAGTTAGTACTTGTATGCTACTAGAGTATTAGTGGGAGTAGTTAGTTAACTTGGCTATGATGGTTGTCAACGTGGAAGTTCAGTACTCTATATGTGGATCAGACCTGTTACTTTGCTCTGAATGTTGAACTTTCCGTTTGAACGTATGGAATGGGTTGTTATTTTTTTAAATGGGTTGTATTAGTCCTCCACGGGTTTAGAGGCTGACTTGTGGGCCTAGCAAGTTGACGCGTACACAATCAGGAGATGATTGTACGTGGAGAGGATGACAGCAGGGACCCGCCAAGGTCATGTGAGTACGCAAGCAAGTGCCTCCTTATTTCAAGCCAATAAAAAATGGCTCCTCCTAGTAGATTTCTGACATCGGGGTCACATGCCATTGTCAACGTAGTCAATAAACAAGAGAATTGCACAACGAGCGGCTCACACCAGGGACCCAGTAGCTCGCCCAGTTATTTTTGTTTTGGGTTAATTTGATAAATGCCACTACAAATCTGGTGTATCCGAGAAATGCCACTGCAATTTCCAAACTTTGAAAAATGCCATTTCATGCCATTTCTAGTGGCATTTTTCGAAGTCTAGAGTGGCGTTTTTCAAAGTTTGCAAACTGCAGTGGCGTTTTTCAAAGTTTGCAAAAATTGCAGTGGCATTTTTCAAAGTTTGGAAATTGAAGTGGCATTTTTATAAATCGCCATAATTGGAGTGGCATTTATCTAATTTGTTTTTGAGATGAAAGCAGGGTGTCAACTGGGTTGTGCGGGACACTCTGTCCTGTCTAGACAGTCTTTTCTTTTATGTTTACCACAGACCAGCCCAGTAGTTTTTTTTTTGAAAATGGCTAGCCCAATTTTTTGTGATTTGTCAAGTAAGTCGCTTTATCAGGCGTGTTGGGCTGCAAATCTTTCAATATGAGGACAGCCTCATTCGGCTGGCCGAGAAAATGGCCTATCAGTAATGAGAAATGGGTTGTACATTTTTAAAACACATCAAACTTGCAATTAGTTTCAAATATCCGTTTTTCATTTCGAGATTTTAAATTGCATTGATTTTTATGCATGGACAATTTATTGGATTTTATATTGATATACATTTATTTTTAAAATCAGTCTGAATGTGACTCGAAATTTCGGGATTAAACACAGTTCAGACCGCACCGACATATGCAAAATTTTGTATAATTTTTTAACCGTGGCCACAATAGGGGCTGTAATGCTAACAAAAAGAATATGGGCTCCAAAAAAACGCGTAAGAATTAGCAAATGGGCTATAAATTATTTGAAATAATGGCAGATGGGTTGTATGTTGTTTTCCACAGATTTGAGGATTTCCACAGATGGCCTGTATACTATTGGATGTCCATCCAACGGCCGTCGTGCTTCTTCAATCTCTGCTCTTCCTGCTCCAGCCGCTCAAACAAGCGCCGGAGGGACTGCCTGCTCCCTCCTCCCCGCGGCCGGCTGTGCTGCCGTGTAGGACACACCGCCCCACCATACTCCCATCGCTGGCCTAGCCATCCCTCTACTCACCCACAGTCCCACACCTGCTATTATTCTCCGGCGACGGCAGACGAACCAGTAAACCCTCGTACAGTCATACTCCAGTGACCTACTAAGTTGACGGGGACGGAGGGCTTTGTCAACTTAGCTCCAGTGACCGTATGATGTCCATCCAATGGCCGTAGTGCTTCTTCAACCTCTGGTCTTGTTGCTCCAGCCGCCCAAAGCAGCGCCGGTCGTGCCGCATGCTCCTGCCTCCCGTGGCCGGATGTGCTGCCGCGGAGGCCTCACCGCCCCCTACTATTCCCACGGCTGGCCAGGCCCTGCGGCGACGGCAGCCTCACAACCCAGCCGAACCAGTGAACCCTCGTACTCCTCTCCGTGCGGGCTTCCATTGCCGCGTCTTCCCCGGCTCCATGTTGTCCCCTTCCTAGGCCTTGTTGTCGTCCACCGCCCTGGGGCTCTTGGCACGGCGTGGTCAATGTGGTCAAGGAACAACTTCCATCGTACGTGGACTCTACGTCGAGAGGCTACCAGCTGGGTCCACGGCCGCAGCAAGGAAGTGCCTCCTTATTACGTGGAAAATAATTATTCCTCCACCTGACAGCGGGGACCCACCGGACGGGCCACCGTATTTCTTGAAAAAAACCTTTCCCCCTGACTGCTGGGACCGACCAGCTACATCTTCGCATGCAAGGAAGTGCGTCCGGGTAAAAAAACAATTCGCCACCCTAACTGCTGGGACCCACCAGCTACACCTTCGCACGCTAGGAAGTGCGTCCAGGCAGAAAAAACGATTCGCCCCCTTGACTGCTGGGACCCACCAGCTACATCTTCGCACACAAGGAAGTGCGTTCGGGCCAAAAAAACCAAAATGATTCACCCCCCTGACTGCTGGGACCCACCAGCTACATCTTCGCAGGCAAGGAAGTGCCTGACAGTCGGGACCCACCTGGTCGAAGTGTACGTAGCGTTGTCATTCTGGTCGTGAACGTGTACGTACATATATACTGGTCGAAGTAGAGGCACGCATGTGTCATAGTAGAGGCGCGTATGTGTCGTAGTAGAGGCACGCATGTAGCATGTACACGTACGTACAACGGCTCATGTACATGGCTGGGTCGAAACGGAGAAACAACGTCGTCGTCGAGTTCATGGGAAGGCAACGGAATGCGTCGTGTTCATGGGGAGGCAACGGAATGTGTCGTGTTCATTGGGAGGCAACAGAACGCGTGGGAGCCAACCGGCTTGGACGGAATAGGCGATGGAAACGAGGCCTGGCGTACTGAAGAACAGAGGAAACGTCCTTGTGTTCGACCGGCCATGTTCGGAACGGGGTCCTGATGATCAGGAGGGGTCTGGCATACCGCAAAACGGAGGAAACAGACCTCCTGCGGTCAAAACGGGGGTCCTGTTGATCGGGAGGGGTGTGGCGTACCGCAAAACGGACGAAACGGACCTCCTATGGTCAAAACGGGGGTCCTGTTGATCGGGAGGGGTGTGGCGTACCGCAAAACGGAGGAAACGGACCTCCTATGGTCGAAAAGGGGGTCCTGTTGATCGGGAGGGGTGTGGCGTACCGCAAAACGGAGGAACACTACAAGAAATATGTCAACTAGTGACCTTCTATCAGTGACCCTAGAAGAATTGGTCATAGATCTATGACCATTTGAGACCAATTGGTCAAAAGCTATTCGGGGGGCTCCAAACCCTAAACCATTGCGACCATTTTGGTCAGAAAGGTCATAATTCCTTACACGAAATGGTCATAAAGCAAACAGTGCTGGTCCGCTCCCTTCTTTCTAGTTGTTAACGACCAATATAGATGGTCATATCCTTGTAGATTGTGGTGGGTGGTGATGACTAGGCGCCATCTCATCAGTTTTGCCTATGTGTCATGTCCATGTGTCAATTTTTGCCCTAGGTTGTGAAGGAACATATATTTCTGTTATTCCAAAAATTCCCAAAAAATTCTCATAAATTGTTTGGATCATATCTTCATCAAATATGTCAAAAACCTCCCTTGCCTAGTTCAAAAATGACTCAACAATATTCATTTTCCTATTCTGTTCAGAGCAGCACTTTGTGAAGGAAGTGTTATTCTTGATTTCCCTAAAAATTTGTGAAGACACTCTTCTTAGTATATGATCATCCTCAGCAAAAACTCACGCCCATTGGCCATGTGCATTTCCCGTGCCGCTAATCAACCACTTGGCTGCTAATTCATGTTTGAGCATAGTTTGGTCTCCTCATGAGAATCTTATGTTATAATTTTCTTCCTAGAACCTACCTGGGGAGTGTCCAACCCACTAGACATGCCTAGGCTTCCCAAAACGCATGGCAACACCACGGTCACGCGGTGACCACGCGGCGGCACGCGAGCGTATGCGCTCTAGAGTTGGGGCCCACGGCCACCGTCCAAACCTCAATGTCTCGCCATCAAACCATGTATTTCTTATTAAATAGTAACTTATTTACCTAGAAATGGTTTTTGGAAAAAATAAGGAGCAAACTATGAGGCACCTGCAGTTCAAATTTGACACGCTTCCAACTGAATCGACGGGAATTTTTCTTTTTCACCAGAGGTGGATCAAAACTTTTGACACCCAACCACTTTGTCAATTGTACATTAAATATGGCCTAATATTTTATAAAATTGATTAGGTCCAATTTTGCAACAAATATATGGTAGGTCCTTCACAAAAAAAACTCATTTCGGGCACTCGGAAAATGGAAAATGTATTTTCCGTGAAAAGAAAATGAAAACTCCCTTAGGCAACAATTTTTGAATTCCAAGATGCACCCTTGTGCATAATATGAGATCATTTGAACAAACTATACCATGAATGTGTCCATAAGATTGATCATCTCGCTTGAAAGCCATGAATCTTCACACATTATAGCTCATTTCTGAGAACACTTTTTTAAAATAATTATCGTATTACAAGTTTATTATTTTTCCTGGAAACTTGGTAACATATAATGACACAATGCGAAGATTTTCTAATTTTTTTTTATTTTTTATGCCCGTTTCAAAATGCGGCCAAAACACCAGGCTTGACCGTTCCTAGCTAGTGGTTGAATCTTGGAATTTTTTTTATGTTTCTCGGATTAAATAGATACTTATTTACCTAGAAATGATTTTTGGAAAAAAAATAAAGAGCAAACTACGAGGTAGCTACAGTTCAAATTTGACCCGCTTCCAACTGAATCACCGGGAATTTGTCTTTTTCACCAGAGGTGGATCAAAACTTTTGACACCCAACCATTTTGTCAATTGTGCATTAAATATGGCCTAGTATTTTATAAAATTGATTAGGTCCAATTTTGCAACAAATATATGGTAGGTCCTTCACAAAAAAACCCATTTTGGGCACTCGAAAAAATGGAAAATGAATTTTTCGACCAAAGAAAATGAAAAGTTCCTTAGGCAACATTGTTTGTCATTCCAAGATGCACCCTTGTGCACGATATGAGGTCATTTGAACAAACTATGCCATGAATGTGGCCATAAGATTGATCATTTGGCTTGAAAGCCATGAATCTTCACACATGATAGCTAATTTCTGAGAACACTTTTTTAAAATAATTATTGTATTACAAGTTTATTATTTTTCCTGGAAACTTGGTCACATATAATGACATAATGCGAAGGTTTTCCAATTTTTGATTTTTTTTGAATTTTTTATGCCCGTTTCAAAGTGCGGTCAAAACGTCGGGCTCGACCGTTCCTAGCTAGTGGTTGAATATTGTAATTCTTTTGATGTTCCTCTGATTAAATAGATACTTATGTACCTAGAAATGATTTTTGGAAAAAATAAAGAGCAAACTATGAGGTAGCTACAGTTCAAATTTGACCCTCTTCCACCTGAATCACCGGGAATTTGTCTTTTTCACCGGAGGTGGATCAAAACTTTTGACACCCAACCATTTTGTCAACTGTGCATTATATATGGCCTAGTATTTTATAAAATTTATTAGGTCCAATTTTGCAACAAATATATGGTAGGTCCTTCACAAAAAACTCATTTTGGGCACTCGAAAAAATGGAAAATGAAGTTTTCGTCCAAAGAAAATGAAAAGTTCGTTAGGCAACATTGTTTTTTATTCCAAGATGCAACCTTGTGCACGATATGAGGTCATTTGAACAAACTATGCCATGAATGTGGCCATAAGATTGATCATTTGGCTTGAAAGCCATGAATCTTCACACATGATATCTCATTTCTGAGAACACTTTTTAAAAATAATTACCATATTACAAGTTTATTATTTTTACTGGAAACTTGGTCATATATAATGACACAATGCGAAGGTTTTCCAATATTTTAATATTTTTTGAATTTTTTATGCCCGTTTCAAAATGCGGTCAAAACGGCGGGAATGACTGTTCCTAGCTAGTGGTTGAATCTTGGAAAACTTTTGATGTTTCTCTGATTAAATAGATACTTATGTACCAAGAAATGATTTTTGAAAAAAAATAAAGAGCAAACTATGAGGCAACTCCAGTTCAAATTTCACCCGCTTCTAGCTAAATCGGCAGAAATTTGTCTTTTTCAACAGAGGTGGATCAAAACTTTTTACACCCAACCATTTGGTCAATTGTGCATTAAATATGGCCTAGTATTTTAGAAAAATGATTTGGTTCAATTTTGCAAGAATTATTTGGTAGGTTCTTCACAAAAAAACCTCATTTGGGGCACTCGAAAAATGGAAAATGACTCTTTCGTACAATGAAAGTGAAAACTCCCTTAGGCAACATTGTTTGGAATTCCAAGATGCACTCTTGTGCACAATACGAGATCATTTAAACAAACTATGCCATGAATGTGGCCATAAGAGTGATCATTTGTCTTGAAAGCCATGAATATTCCCGCATGATAGCTCATTTCTGAGAACACTTTTTTATAATAATTTCCGTATTACAAGTTTATAATTTTTTCTGGTAACTTGGCGACATATGATGAAACAATGCGGAGGTTTTCCAATTTTTTGATTTTTTTGAATTTTTTATACCCGTTTCAAAATGCGGTCAAAACGGCGGGAATGACCGTTCCTAGCTAGTGCTTGAATCTTGGATTTTTTTGGTGTTTCTATGATTAAATAGATATTTATGTACCTAGAAATGATTTTTGCAAAAATTAAAGAGCAAACTATGAGGCAGTTGTAGTTCAAATTTGACCCGCTTCATGCTGAATCGATGGAAATTTGTCTTTTTCACCAGAGGTGGTTCAAAACTTTTGACATCCAACCATTTGGTCAATTGTGCATTAAATATGACCTAGTATTTTATAAAATTGATTTGGTCCAATTTTGCAACAATCATTTGGTAGGTTCTTCACAAAAAACCTCATTTTGGGCGCTCGAAAAATGAAAAATGAATTTTTCGTCCAAAGAAAATGAAAACTTCCTTAGGCAACATTGTTTGCCATTCCAATATGCACCCTTGTGCACAATATGAGATCATTTCAACAAAATATAAGGTAGCTATAGTTAAAATTTGACCGGCTTACTAGTGAATCGACAAAAATCCCACCTAGTATGAAACTACATCTAGTTATTCGAGGGAACCATACTTAAACATTGTCATAAAAAGAGAAGGGGTGCTGCTGCATTGGATCTCTTCTACGTCTCGACCTTGCGTTGGATTTCCCCGAAGAGGAGAGGATGATGCAGCACAGTAGCGTAAGTATTTCCCTCAGTTTTTGAGAACCAAGGTATCAATCGGGTAGGAGACCACGCGCAAGTCCCTCGTACCTGCACAAAATGATAGCTACTCGCAACCAACGCTTAGGGGTTGTCAATCCCTTCACGGTCACTTACGAGGGTGAGATCTGATAGAGATAATATTTTTGGTATTTTTGGTATAAAGATGCAAAGTAAAAAGTAAAAGCAAAAGCAGGTAAATAAAGTGATGGAGATTGATATGATGAGAATAGACCCGGGGGCCATAGGTTTCACTAGTGGCTTCTCTCAAGAGCATAAGTATTCTACGGTGGGTGAACAAATTACTGTTGAGCAATTGACGGAATTGAGCATAGTTATGAGGTTATCCAGGCAATAATCATGTATATAGGCATCACGTCCGTGACAAGTAGACCGAAACAATTCTGCATCTACTACTATTACTCCACTCAACGACCGCTATCCAGCATGCATCTAGAGTATTAAGTTAAAAACGGAATAACGCCTTAAGCAAGATGACATGATGTAGAGGAATAAATTCATGCAATATGATAAATACCCCATCTTCTTATCCTCGATGGAAACAATACAATACGTGCCTTGCAACCCTTTCTATCACTGGGTAAGGTCACCGCAAGATTGAACCCAAAGCTAAGCACTTCTCCCATTGCAAGAACTACCAATCTAGTTGGCCAAACCAGATGGATAATTCGAAGATACTTGCAAAGATAAGCTGGATCATAAACCCACAATTCATCGGTCTCAACAAACACACCGCAAAAAGAAGATTACATCGAATAGGTCTCCACGAGACAGGAGGAGAACATTGTATGGAGATCCAAAAAGAGAGAAGAAGCCATCTAGCTACTAACTATGGACCCGAAGGTCTGAAGTAAACTACTCACACTTCATCGGAGGGGCTATGGTGATGATGTAGAAGCCCTCTGTGGTGGATGCCCCCTCCGGCGGAGCTCCGGAACAGGCCCCAAGATGGGATCTCATGGATACAGGAAGTTACGGCAGTGGAATTAGGTTTTTGGCTCCATCCCCGATCTGTTGGGGGTACGTAGGTATATATAGGAGGAAGGAGTACGTCGGTGGAGCGTCAGGGGGCCCACGAGGTAGGGGGCGCCCAGGGGGGAGGGCGCGCCCCCCACCCTCGTGACCGCCTCTGGCACTTCTTGGAGTAGGGTCCAAGTCTCCTGGATCACGTTCGGTGATAAGATCACGTTTCTGAAGGTTTCATTCCGTTTGGACTCCGTTTGACATTCCGTTTCTTCGAAACACTGAAATAGGCAAAAAACAACAATTCTGGGTTGGGCCTCCGGTTAATAGGTTAGTCCCAAAAATAATATAAAAGTGGAAAATAAAGCCCATTATAGTCCAAAACAACAGATAAAGTAGCATGGAGCAATCAAAAATTATAGATACGTTGGAGACGTATCAGGCATCCCCAAGCTTAATTCCTGCTCGTCCTCGAGTAGGTAAATGATAAAAAGAGAATTTTTGATGCGGAGTGATACTTTGGCATAATTTCAATGTAAATCTACTTAATTGTGATATGAATATTCAGATCCGAAAGATTCAAGACAAAAGTTCATATTGACATAAAAATAATAATACTTCAAGCACACTAATCAAAATAATTATGTCATCTCAAAATAACATGGCCAAAGAAAGTTCATCCCTACAAAATCATATAATTAGGCTATGCTTCATTTTCGTCACACAAAGATGTTCCCAACTTCTATACCCCTGATGACAAGCCAAGCAATAGTTTCATACTTAAATAATCTCAAAAAAATTCTACCTTTACGCAATACATGAGCGTGAGCCATGGATATAGCACTATGGGTGGAATAGAATATGATGATGGGGATTGTGTGGAGAAGACAAAAAAGGAGAAAGTCTCACATTGACGAGGATAATCAAAGGGCTATGGAGATGCCCATCAATTGATGTCAACGTGAGGAGTAGGGATTGCCATGCAACGGATGCACTAGAGATATGAATGCTCAACAAAAGAAAACTAGTGGGTGTGCATCCAACTTGCTTGCTCATGAAGACCTTGGGCATTTGAGGAAGCCCATCGTAGGAATATACAAGCCAATTTCTATAATGAAAAATTCCCACTAGTATGAAAAAGACAACTTATGAGACTCACTATATGAAAAACATGGTGCTACTTTGAAGCACAATATATGAGACTCACTACATGAAGAACGAGGTGCTACTTTGAAGCACAAAATATGAGACTCACTACATGAAGAACATGGTGCTACTTTGAAGCACAAGTGTGGAAAAAGAGATAGTAGCATTGCCCTTTTCTTTTCTTTTTTTTGGGCCTTCCTTTTTTTGGCCTTTCTCTTTTTTTTGGGGCAATGCTCTAATAATTATGATCATCACACTTCTATTGATTACAACATGAGGATTACAACTTGAAACTAGAACAAGGTATGACTCTATATGAATGCCTCCGGCGGTGTACCAGGATGGTGCAATGAATCAAGAGTGACATGTATGAAAAATAATGCATGGTGGCTTTGCCACAAATATGATGTCAACTACATGATCATGCAATGGCATGACAAAAGTAATGTATGTCGTAATAATGATGAACGGAACGGTGGAAAGTTGCATGGCAATATATCTCGGAATGGCTATGGAAATGCCATAATAGGTAGGTATGGTGGCTGTTTTGAGTAAGATATAGGGAGGTTTATGTGTGATAGAGCGTATCGTATCACGGAGTTTGGGTGCACCGGCGAAGTTTGCGCCAACACTCAATGTGAGAAAGGGCAATGCACGGTACCGAAGAGGCTAGCAATGGCGGAAAGGTAAAAGTGCGCATAATCCATGGACTCAACATTAGTCAAAAGAACTCATATACTTATTGCCAAAATTTAGAAGTCACCAAAAATCAAGTACTACGTGCATGCTCCTAGGGGGATAGATTGGTAGGAAAAGACCATCGCTCGGCCCCGACCGCCACTCATAAGGATGCACAAGCCAGGTACACTTCATGTTTCAAATTTGTTACACAACTTTAACCATACTTGCATTCTACGTGACTTACAAACTTCAACACAAGTATTTCTAAAATTCACAACTACTCAACTAGCATGACTTTGATATTATTACCTCCATATCTCAAAACAATTATCCAGCATCAAACTTATCTTAGTATTCAACGCACTCAAAAGAAAGTTTCACATATCTTGAACACCAAGTATATTAACATTAAGCAAATTACCATGCTATTAACGAATCTCAAAATAATCTAAGTGAAGCATGATAGATCAAGTTTTTTAAAACAAATCCACCACCGCGCTCTAAAAGATCTAAGTGAAGCACTAGAGCAAAAATTATCACGCTCAAAAAGATATAAGTGAAGCACTATGAGCAAATTATCAAGCTCAAAAGATATAAGTGAAGCACATAGAGTATTCTATCAAATTCCAAATCATGTATGGCTCTCTCAAAAGGTGTGTATAGCAAGGATGATTGTGGTAAACTAACAAGCAAAGACTCAAATAATACAAGACGCTCCAAGCAAAACACATATCATGTTGGTGAATAAAAATATAGATCCAAGTAAATTACCGATGGAAGTGGACGAAAGAGGGGATGCCTTCCGGGGCATCCCCAATCTTAGGCTCTTGCCACTCCTTTTTCCATAATCCATCAAAAGAATTCACCCAAAACTTGAAAACTTCACAACACAAAACTCAATAGAAATCTCGTGAGCTCCGTTAGAGAAAGAAAACAAAAGACTACTTCAAGGTACTGTTATGAACTCATTATTTATTTATATTGTTGTTAAACCTACTGTATTCCAATTTCATTATGGTTTATAAACTAATTTATTAGCCATATATGCATTGAAATAAGCAAACAACACACGAAAAACAGAATCTGTCAAAACACAGAACAGTCTGTAGCAATCTGTAACTAACGCAAACTTCTGGAACCCTAAAAATTGTACCAAACTCGGACGTACTGTAAAATTTGTTTATTGATCCTCAGCAAAAAGAATCAATGCAAAATCACGTTCCTGTGATTTATTGAATTTTTTCTCGTGAGTGCAAAGTTTCTGTTTTTCAGCAGAATCAAATCAACTATCATCATAGCTTATCCTATAGGTTCTACTTGGCACAAACACTAATTAAAACATAAAACCACATATAAACAGAAAGTAGAAACAAAATTTAACACTAAAAAGGAACAAAAACAAAGAACACAAAATAAAATTGGGTTGCCTCCCAACAAGCGCTATCGTTTAACGCCCCTAGCTAGGCATAAAAGCGAAGATAGATCTAGGTATTGCCATCTTTGGTAGGCAATCCATAAGTAGCTCTCATGATAGATTCATATGGTAATTTTAATTTCTTTCTAGGGAACTGTTCCATACCCTTTGTCAAGGGAAATTGGAATCTAATATTCCCTTCCTTCATGTCAATAATCCCACCAATCGTTCTAAGGAAAGGTCTACCAAGAATAATAGGACATGAAGGATTGTAATCTATATCAAGAACTATAAAATCTATGGGCACATAATTTCTATTTGCAACAATAAGTACATCATCAATTCTTCCCATAGGCTTTTGAATAGTGGAATCCGCAAGATGCAAGTTTAGAGAGCAATCTTCAAAGTCACGGAAATCTAGCAAATCACACAAAGTTATGGGAATAGTGAAGACACTAGCACCCAAATCACACAAGGCATGATACTCATAATCTTTAATTTTAATTTTAATAGTAGGTTCCCACTCATCATGGAGTTTCCTAGGAATAGAAATTTTCATCTCAAGCTTTTCTTCATAAGATTGCATCAAGGTATCAACAATGTGTTCAGTAAAGGCCTTATTTTGACTATAAGCATGAGGAGAATCTAGCACAGATTGCAACAATGAAATACAATCAATCAAAGAGCAATTTTCATAATTAAATTCCTTGAGATCCAAAATAGTGGGTTTAGCAACATCAAGATTTTTATTTCTTTCAATCCCACTTTCATCAATTTTATCATCAAGATCTAGAAACTTAGAATTCTTAGGACGCCTTCTAGGTAAAGGAAGATCATATTAAGTTTCATCAAGATTCATATTGCAAAACAAGGATTTAATAGGGAATGTATCAATAACTTTTAGATCTTCATCTTGATTTTCATAGGAATCAGGTTTAGCAGCCATCTTATTGACTAAGGTGGCTTGCATATCCGAAATTTCAGCGTTGATCTTTTCAAGACGAGCAATTTGGGCTCTTATACCATCAAATTCTTTGGAAATATATTCGAGCTCTTTATTCATATAACTCATAAAAATCTTTTGTTCCTTAAGCTCTTTTCTAAAGAAATTATTATGCTCAAATTGCAAAACCATAAACTTCCTGACATTGTTTTCGATCTCCTCTAGCCTTTTATGGTGAAGATCACCAGATTTAGGTAACGCCATTACGACAAACAAGCAAACTAACACACAAGAAGACAAAAGGCAAAGGGAAAAGGAGGAGGAGATTAGGAAAGAGAGAGCAAATAAAATGGCAAAGGTGAAGTCGGGGAGAGGAAAACGAGAGGCAAATGGCAAATAATGTAATGCGAGAGATAGGGACTGCGATGCGTACTTGGTATGTTGACTTTTGCGTAAGCCTCCCTGGCAACGGCGCCAGAAATTCTTCTTGCTACGTCTCGAGCTTGCGTTGGATTTCCCCGAAGAGGAGAGGATGATGCAGCACAGTAGCGTAAGTATTTCCCTCAGTTTTTGAGTAGGAGACCACGCGTAAGTCCCTCGTACCTGCACAAAATGATAGCTACTCGCAACCAATTCTTAGGGGTTGTCAATCCCTTCACAGTCACTTACGAGGGTGAGATCTGATAGAGATAATATTTTTGGTATTTTTGGTATAAAGATGCAAAGTAAAAAGTAAAAGCAAAAGCAAGTAAATAAAGTGATGGAGATTGATATGATGAGAATAGACCCGGGGGCCATAGGTTTCACTAGTGGCTTCTCTCAAGAGCATAAGTATTCTACGGTGGGTGGACAAATTACTGTTGAGCAATTGACAGAATTGAGCATAGTTATCAGGTTATCCAGGCAATGATCATGTATATAGGCATCACGTCCGTGACAAGTAGACCGAAACGATTCTGCATCTACTACTATTACTCCACTCATCGACTGCTATCCAGCATGCATCTAGAGTATTAAGTTAAAAACAGAGTAACGTCTTAAGCAAGATGACATGATGTAGAGGAATAAATTCATGCAATATGATAAATACCCCATCTTGTTATCCTCGATGGCAACAATACAATACGTGCCTTGCAACCCTTTGTATCACTGGGTAAGGTCACCGCAAGATTGAACCCAAAGCTAAGCACTTCTCCCGTTGCAAGAACTACCAATCTAGTTGGCCAAACCAAACGAATAATTCGAAGAGACTTAAGATAACTTAATCATACATAAAAGAATTCAGAGAAGAATCAAATATTTTCCATAGATAAGTTGGATCATAAACCCACAATTCATCGGTCTCAACAAACACACCGCAAAAAGAAGATTACATCGAATAGATCTCCACGAGAGAGGGGGAGAACATTGTATTGAGATCCAAAAAGAGAGAAGAAGCCATCTAGCTACTAACTATGGACCCGAAGGTCTGAAGTAAACTATTCACACTTCATGGGAGGGGCTATGGTGATGATGTAGAAGCCCTCCATGGTGGATGCCCCCTCCGGCAGAGCTCCGGAACAGGCCCCAAGATGGGATCTCGTGGATACATGAAGTTACGGTGGTGGAATTAGGTTTTTGGCTCCGTCCCTGATCTATTGGGGGTACGTAGGTATATATAGGAGGAAGGAGTACGTCGGTGGAGCGTCAGGGGGCCCGCGAGGTAGGGAGGCGCGCCCAGGGGGGAGGGCCGCCCCCACCCTCGTGACCGCCTCTAGCACTTCTCGGAGTAGGGTCCAAGTCTCCTGGATCACGTTCGGTGAGAAGATCACATTTCCGAAGGTTTCATTCCGTTTGGACTCTGTTTGATATTCCGTTTCTTCGAAACACTGAAATAGGCAAAAAACAACAATTCTGGGCTGGGCCTCCGGTTAATAGGTTAGTCCCAAAAATAATATAAAAGTGGAAAATAAAGCCCATTATAGTCCAAAACAATAGATAAAGTAGCATGGAGCAATAAAAAATTATAGATACGTTGGAGACGTATCAAGCTCCCCGACACTGCAATGGAGCTTCGCCGGGCACCGTGGTGCTGCATTGGAGCTCTTGGCACACCATAGATGTTTTGTAGACAAAATCATCTGGCTGACTGGTAGCAGCCGCCTATGTTAATCTTACGACCAATTTAGATGGTCATAACGTCGTCAAAACTTATACTTTGTTTTAATTGGTCTATGAGCATGTCACACGGATCAAGCATCAGAGACCGTCGGATACCCTCATATCCAACGGCCCACACCCCCTCACCCTCTCACACACGCACACCCACCCACTGCTAGCTCCTCTCTCCCTGCACACCACTCCTCTCTCTCCCCCATGTAGCAAACCCTAGCGTTCCCTGATCCAGATCCCTCCCCTCCCATCGCCGCCATCCACAGCCGCTCGCCGCCGGCCTCGACCCCCTCCCCTGCCTCCGGCCAGATCCACCGGCCAGATCCACCGCAACCCCCTCCCCACTGCCTCCTCCTTCCTCTCCAACCTCTCAACCTCTCACTGTGCTGCCCTGCGCCCTAACCGCCACCCACACCACCCTCGCCGCCACCCACCTCTGCCACCCCTCCTCTCGCCGCCACCCACCTCTGCCACACCTCCCCTCGCCGCCACCCACCTCTGCCACACCTCCCCTCGCCGCCACCCACCTCTGCCACACCTCCCCTCCCCACCTCAGATCCTCGTCCCCTCCTCTCTCTCCCACTCGACTCAGATCCAGATCCAGATTGACAGGTCCTTCCTCCCGGCAGGTCCTCCGCCGCCCAGTAGCCACGGCATCGTGGCCGGCTGGCTTGCCGGCATGCGCATCTAAACACCTACACCCGCCGCCGGGCATGGAGGCAGTGGTCGTCGACGCGGGGTCCAAGATGGGCGTGGCGCTGCCCGACCAAGCCCTCGGGCGGGTGAGTCGCTAGATCTTCTCTACCCCCGTTCGATTCGCTCGAGATTTCGCGAGGCGTTATGCACTAGTAGGGAAAACCCTATACACAGAACTTTAGCAGTAGCGTGGGTCAGAAAAGCACGCTAGTGCTAATTAGCAGTAGCGCGCCATAGGAAACCGCGCTGCAGATAAAGATCTAGCAGCAGCGCGTCTTGCTAAACACACGTTACTACTAAAATTCCCACGGGTTAGCCCATAGGCTACACATAGTAGTAGCGATCTATGACGCACCGCGCTACCGCGTAACCGTGTGCTAAAGGTTATAAAATTAAATGGAAAGAGAATGGAAAGGTAATTGAAAATGAAAGAAATAGAATAAGGTGAAAGTAAACAAATAAAATGTGAAGAAAACTAAATGGAAAAGGGAAAGAAGAGAAAGGAGTAGCAGTAGCGTGTATCAGAGAATGCGCTGTAGCTAAGATAGCAGCAACGCTTTTCCCAGAACGCGATACTGCTACTTCTGACTTAACCACGGGGTTCGTCCTTCCCCACGCCACTTTCCCCCAAATCCAACTCTCTCCACTCTTGCCGCCGCCGTCGCCCGTTGGCCACCGCACGCTCTCCGCACCCTCTACGCCGCCCCGACCCCCGACCTCAACGCCGCCCCCGCCCCCGACCTCAACACCGCCCCGGACGCCGCCCCGACCCCAGATTCAACGCCGCCCCCGCCCTCGCCCCCGACCTCAATGCCGCCCCGGACGCCGCCCCGACCTCGACGCCGCCCTGCCCCTTCCTCGTTGCAGTCACCCGAGGTGAGCACGCCCGCTCCTCCCTCTCCCCTATCTCTGCCTACGGTTTCTTTATATTTTAGTTGCATATTAAGTTTATTTTTATTTATAGTAAGTTTATTTTAGTTGCATATTAAGAACTAGGTACTAATTAGGTAGTAGAATATTTTTATTTATATTAAGTTTATTTTTAGTAAGAACTAGTTGAATTAATAGAACTAGTTAGTAAGAACTTGTTTATATTTTTTAGTTAAAGCAATTTTTCCCGCCTCGACGTCGACGATGCCTATCCCGCATCCTCGTCGTTGAGTCGGCGGAGGACGACACTTGCTTGACCAGATCGGCCATGTCTGGGACTGGGCTCCACCGGGGTGGTACTGGGAGGCGCTACCTACCGGGGGGCGCAGGTTGGTGAGGAGCCAGCCTGTCGTTGACCCGAACCTTCTTTGGTGGCGGTCGCGTGGGCCAGTGACGATCCAGAGGCTCGAGGACTCCGCGGAGGTGGTGCGTCACCGTTTCAGTAAGGAGGATGTGCACGTCCGTCGCTACTTGTTTGCGTTGGAGCACAGTCCGTTCTCCAATACCTGGCAGGTTCTCCGGGGATCTCACTGGAGCTATGATCCCGTGATGGTTCCTTCTCTGTGGGTGTCCACCGCCCGCGCCGATACCCGTCGTGTGCTAGGGTTTTAGTTGTATTTGTGATGTTATATGTATGACACTATTCATGATGTATTAGTGATAATATTCGATGATGTACGGACGTATGAGATGATTTACTTTTGCTTATTGAATGCATGCTAATTTGAGTCCTATAAGATATTTTGAAATGTATATCTTGTGTTGCTCAATATCCAAGTGGCCCGTCATGTTTGCAGGTCACACCTCTAAGTGGCCTATGTTTTGCCGGAGTGTTGATTCATTTCCGTTCCGGCAAATTTCAGGCGCTCGATATGTCCTATTTTAGCAAAGGTCATGCCGGATTTTTCCGTGAATTTTGGCATGACTTGTGCCAGAATATGTAGGAAATATCGAGTGCCCCGGATTTGTGTGTTGAGTATCTTGGTAGTTGTCTTCGATCGATTTTCAATTAATGTTTTAACTATGAACATAGGAAATGTCTGACGACGAAAAAAATTTCGGTATTTGCAAATACTGCGAAGATGAGAGCGGCATGTGCGACGGAATCTTCCTAGATGATGATAGGCGCTTCAGCATCAAGCTGGACGAGAACTTCGAAGTGTATACAGTAAGTCACAGCGACAAGTCTTTTTTCGTAATCAAGCATGACATCTGCTTCATTTGCTTCCACTTATATTTTTTTTACTATTCTACTAGCGTATCCCCTGCCATGCAAGAGTTTTTGTATTGGATAAGATAGATTTCAGTCATAGTATGGAGGAAAAGAAAGTTTACTTGAAGACCAAGCATGGTTATATTTTCCACGCAAAATTGTACAATTTAGACGACTACACCTATTTTGGATGCAAAACATGGCGAGCACTATGCAAGACTTATGCATTTGTGCCTGATATGGTTATCACCTTTGATATTCGTTCGGAAGATGATATTGAAGGTAATACCGACATCTGGGTCGATGTGCAGACGCCTCCAGTTATACCATTATGTAAGTTCCTCGACCATATTTATGTCTTTGATCGATATTGTTTATTCAAATATAGTTGGCAACTAATTTGTATTGTCAACTTATTTCGGTGCAAGCAAACATGTCCAGCGCTTGGTAGACAGGACCGTATACTGTCCTGGGGCTGAACTCAACTGCGAGGAGCTCAGTCATTATGTTTCATGGCTTGAGGATTTTCATACTGTCAAGACAAATTTTCTTCCTGCATTTAGAAATGTTAGTACTGAAAATGTGCGACCAATAGTGTTCGTAATGAACTACGGTCACATCTATTTAGGAAGGATGGTAAGATTTTTACTATTTGTCATCAGTGCATCTTTTCCATACATTATTTTTGAAACTAAACTTCATTGCTAAGTATGTTAACATACGATGTTCTTCAACAAGGACTCCCGATGAATGTTGTGCCTTATGGGATCGAGACTAAAGGTACCATGAGTATTATCAGCTTACGGCCAAGATATCCTACAGATTACTTTAGTGCATTCAAGATTAGCGACGGATGCTTAATAGTGCAAGACTGGACCAAATATGTGATGGGGGAGCGCAGAGAAGTACTAGGGGGCAGCAAACAGATGTGCTACCCACGATTAGGAGACAGGTTCATCTGCATGCTCCAGCTTGATCAAGGAGGAGAGCTATACATGTTTTATGTTATTTTACCTCAGAGAGAGCAGCAGGAGTGATTAGCTAGCTAGAAATGAGTTTCAGGATGATGATGTGCTACACTATATTACTATGATGATAAAATAGCTAGTGTTGGTGGTAATGACTATGATTATTATTATTAGCTAGTGTTAGTGGTGATTAAATAAATACTATTTTTTTGAGACAGAAATAAATACTATTGGTGGTAATGACTATGAGGATGATTAAATAGCTTGTGCTGGCGGATTAGATTCAAGTGGAGGCAACATGTGGTGCACATCGAAAGTACTACTAGTCCAAACTAGATCAAGTTTGGATTAGTAGTATACTTTTGACATGCACCACATATTGCCTCCACTTGAACCTAATCCACCTTCATTTGACACACTGTTATGGACATAATGATGTAAACCTCCTAACTGGTATTGTATCAATATTTGTACGATGGCACATAAATACACTAGAAATGGAAAAATAAAAAAAAGTACTAGTAGCGATGGACAGAAAACACGCTGCAAGTAGTTACCTTAGCAGCAGCGTGATACCGAACAAACTTCGCAGCTATTCGTCCTAGCAGTAGCGCGGGCATGCACGCGCTGCTGCTAAGCAATAGCTGTAGCGCCTTATTAGTAGCGCGCCCTCCCACGCTACTAGTGAGCACAAAACCCGTGCTGCTGCTAGGGTTTTCCCTAGTAGTGTGCGTATGTGTGATGCGTGTGTGTGTGCGGTCAGGTGACGCCCTTGAAGATGAAGACGGAGGTGGTTACGGTTCGAACATGCAAGCGAGCGTCAAATAGGAACCACCCAGTGGCAGCACCGGCAGAGGAGGTGGAGCCCTCAAGGAGGAGGGGATGCTGCCAGAGGAGGGAGGAGGGGATGCTATGGAGCGGGAGTGGGTGGCGGGGCTGCGGGTGCGCGAGGACTGCCGCCTCCCGCCTAGGCACTTCGTCGGCGCCGTCAGGGCCTCCGAGATCCGTCCCCCTCCCAATTCTCCCACTCTGCCCGAGCCACCCATTCGACCTTCAAATCCAGCAGCATTAGGCGCTGGCGCGTTGCCAGCTCCAGCAGAGAGCTGCTGCGTTGTTGATCTGATTCTCATCTAGGCTTGGTCAGTCTCTCCAACCGCAAGTCAGTCTACAGTTTTTTATTTTTATTTGGAGAAAAAAATAAAGAGATGTCAAGTTAGTGGGGTCTTGTTTGGGAGAATTTGTGCCATGGAATGTTCAGTTAATATTCAGTACCCTCTTGTAGAAATGCCGAAGGCAGGTTCACATACTGAAATCAAACATCGCTAATTAATCAAGCGGTCTTATGATGTCCAACCCGATCTATCATAGGATATTATCAGCTGGGCCTTTTTCTTTTCATTCGAGTCGAGGGTAAAATTGAGGCTCTATGTTGCTTGCCGTGCAGGACTTTGTGCACTCGCTGGGCATCCAGAAGAGGAGGCTGCGGAAGCACAAGGGTGATGTCAACACCATAAGCTTCAACAGTAGCGGGAGCTTGCTCCGGTCTGCCTCGGACGACAATTTCTCTCTGAGCTCCAACAATGGCGTTCGCGGTGCCACCTGACATGTTCAGTCTCATCTTCTTGGCTATGTGATGGGGACACCACCTTTTGTGCGTTTCGTTTAGTCATGTACTCATAAGTGGTGATGATTTCTTTCCTGTTCGGGCACACACGCGCCCTGAATCTGACTGCTGGTTATGCGTCACTGTCAGCACAAGAACAAGAGCATCGCTACTGGTACCAGCTAGCTATCATGTTCACATCAAATTATTTTGATCCATAAAGCCTGACGGTGTGCTAAATGTGTACTAGGGAATCAAATTAGCTGGCTTTGTTCATGGTGTAGTGCTCAGATGGTCTCTGTGATGTTGTCGGTTAGATCCATGCTCAGATTAATTACTTCTAGTAGTACTATTATTGACAAGGTCAAGGTGCACATGTTTGGCTAAGTATTTGCCTTGCCTGCTAATCTTGCCCTTCCAGATTAGATCATGCTTGGCTACTTGACAAGGTATTCTGGTCTGTAGACTGCACATGTGTGCACATGTTTTCTGAAAATTCCATTGAATTTCTCAAACTCTTCTCCTGAAACAAATGGTGTACAATCTACCTTGTTGATAACCAGAACCGTTGGCACTTCAGAACCTGAGCATTTCTAATCATCAAAAAGGACAAAGAAAGAATGCATCTGATTTAGTTTGGGACTAAATGCTTTGTTGTTTTTGTAGTATTAGTCAGATTTAGTAACTGTTTTTTTGTTATTGACCTGCTGATGTTGTCAAACTACTCTTGTCATTAACCTGTTATTGCTGCTGTTGTAGGAGAAGAAGGAGCACGCCCAATAGAAGAAGGAGCAAGCCCAGGAGAAAAACAACGAGCAGGAGAAGAGGGGAGCAACCCAACATAAACTATTGTTGTTTATGTTGTTACACACTTGTTGATCCGTCAGACTCCACGGCTGCTCCGCAGCATCCACACATGTCAGTTTTACTATCAAAATCTGAACTGTAGTAGTCATAATATTGGGTTGTTGGGAGCCTCACCTTTTTGTGCACAATATATTTAGCACACATATCCACAGTGAGTGCTTATGAAATAGCTATGTGTCCTGCACAATAAGTGCTTGTTCATGTTTGGTTTTCCCTAAACTTTGTTTGTATGCTTGAGAGCAAATTTAGTTGATTCTTTGATGGAGCACTAAGACTATGCATGGAACATTAGTTTTTAAGATCTAAAACTGCTCGTTGTTCCTGTGATGATGTAGTTTAGTAGATCTCAACTAAACCATGTCTGTATTATGTGCCAGTGTAGCTGTACTGATTCTTTGGTTTTCATCCATGCAGTAGAGGACAAGGGCGTCATGGCCAACCAAGGCGCATGGTGCTCGCAAGTGACGAGCGGAGGTTGTTTGACATCGGCATGGAGGAGGAGGACGGGCACGGACGGAGGACAGAGCACCTCTCTTCTTATAGGTTCTTGTCCTTATCTTCACTTAATGTATGTGCGTGTGCTGCAGCTCACCCATGGTCTTGTTTGTCTTGCAGGTTAGTGAGCAGCTTCAGGAGGAGCTCAAGCACGACCACTAAGAGGCACCACCACAGCAACTGGTAGCACGTCCATCTCCACCTCCCTCTCCCTCTACTCCCAATCCTTTTTATTGGATTATGTTGAGTACATTTTGAACCCCCTGATGTGACACAAGTATATGCACATGTTATGATTTAAGTCTTGCTTGTGTATGGTAAATAGGTTGAGCACCCACCGCTGTTTGATACTATTTTGTTTAGGATTCTGTTCCTCTATGCGTGTAATCTCCAAACAATGATCAAGCATACACACATGGTTGATTTGCATGGAACGATTACTACTAACTAAAGAAGGAAGCAGGCTTCTTCACATAAAGGAAGATATGTCTGTTTTAGTAATATAAACAAATAAAACAAGATTGTTTGCATACAATCAGATCATTCTCACTTATTAGTTGAGTTCTAAGTACGTAGAATCTTTAGTTCTCTGGTTATATTATAGTCGGAATTATACTATGTGACCGAGTTCTGTTGGGAGTGTGCATGATTTTATCCATAGATGGCACTATGGATAGAGCTTTGTGTGTAATCTGGAGTTGTTCCCGTTATTGTTCTATCCATTTATTGGTGTTACATGTGTAGCCAGTAACCAGGACCTGCACTTGTGTCATGCATATTCATATAGTCTCTATTGTCTTGTATGAATATCTCATTTTAACTAGCTCGGCTAAAAAAGCTTGGTACTAGCTGAAATTTGTTTATCATTATATAAAGAATTGTCCTTTACTCCTTTACTACTTTTTTGAATGGAATGTTCATATTATATTGGCTCCAGTTTTTCTGATTCTTCTCAGCCGATTCATGTAACAGGGCGACTATGGAAGGCATGTTGTATTTCTGTCAGCCCAGTCCTGACTATGTTTGTCTGTGAGTCCGACAATTGATCGCTGTTGAAGGAGCTCAGATGTTTTCTTTTTGTTCTCTTTTGAATGCTCATATGTTTTGCATCAGCTTGTCATTCCTAAGGGAGAAGCGAGACTTGGAGAGGAAATCTTTCAATTAAGCAGATTACATGTTTGGTTGCTGTGAAGTACCAGATAGGCTAGTTCTATTTTTTTCATGTAAATGCAAATGCAGCAGCGCCATGCAAATGCAGTAGCGCCATGTAAACACTTAGTTAGCCCGCAGTAGTATTGCTGGAATTGTTGGAATAGC
The DNA here is from genome assembly GCF_018294505.1 of Triticum aestivum. NCBI lineage: Eukaryota > Viridiplantae > Streptophyta > Magnoliopsida > Poales > Poaceae > Triticum > Triticum aestivum. Next base: position 554,795,354 of record NC_057804.1, read on the forward strand.
TTAGGCTCAGCGTTAGGCTCAGCCAGCCAGCCTCAGTGTTGCTTTGAAAATGTATCAGAACTGGGCTAGGCCCAAGATAGCTTGTGGTGTGATGTGTTGTAATGTCAATGACATAATAATTTTTTTTGGATTGGATCAATTTTTTTGGAACTGGGCTAGGCCCAAGTAATATTGGATAATTACTTTTGAGGGAAAAACATGAGAGGCCCAACAAAGAAATGTCCCAGAAAAATACATGATAAAAAAGAAAACCTGCTGTTAAAAGGGCCATGCAAAGAAATCAAAGGCTGAATTGTTGGGCCAGACCCATGTAGCTAATAAAAGCACAGGAAAAAATACATTAAAAGGCCGAATTGTTGGGCTAGGCCCATGTAGAAAACCTAATTGGACCAGGCTGATTCTTGTGCCACATCAGCTTGCCACGTTGGATGCCTACGTGGCCTGGGGAGGTTTCTAGTGACCAAAACAAGATAGTAGGCATATTTTGGTCATAAACGTCTACGACCTTCTCACAGAGAAGGTCGTGAATTGCAGTTTACGACGCCCAGCTTTTGACCATCTGTTTTTAGTCACAAAAAGGTCGCAAATGGAAAACAGTGACCTTTCAGTGACCAATAGTCAAGGTCACAACTCGACATATTTCTTGTAGTGGAAACGGACTTGTCTTGGAGCGCTACGGTCGAAACGGGGGTCCTGTTCATCGGGAGGGGTGTGGCGTACTGCAAAACGGGACTCCACGGGATACTGTTCATCTCCACCGTCGACCTCCTCCAGCCTCCACAGGCTCCTGTTCATCCAGCCTCCACCGCGTGCTACTCCACCGGCTACTGTTCAACCACCCCTCCATGGGCACTCCTCCACCGTCTAGTGTTCATCCATCCCTCCACACCACGGGGTCCTGTTCAACCACCCCTCCACGGCCACCCCTCCACCATCTACTATTCGTCCAGCCCTCCACACCACGGGGTCCTGTTCATCCAGAGGCAACGCCAACGCTCACTGTTCATCCAACCCCCCCCCCCCCGCAACGCTCACTGTTCATCCAATCGATCGGCTTCAGTTAGCAGTAGTAGTGAAGGAATCGCTCGATCGGGTTCAGTTAACAGCCATCGATCGATCGCTCGGGTTCAGTAATGCGTAGCCTGCAGTGCAATCGCTCAGGTTCAGTTAGAGCCCAAGGACTCGCTCGGGTTCAGTTAGAGCCAACGCCGCACATACACATGCATACGTGTACGAGAGAAACGTGCATTGCTCGGCCCCCGACCTCCCACCATAACTGGCAACTCCCCGAAATTTTCCTCCCCCTCGCATCTACCACAGTTTTTTCCGTCATGGACGGCCCAAAGAATGTCATGCAGCTGCGTCCTCGGCCCGCCCAGGACGAAAAGCCCATTTTCTGTCATGATTTTTTGTCATAGAAGTAGGAGCCCACCACATCTATGATGATACCGGGTTTTGTCACAATTATCGTCATAGAAGTGTCATATGTATGACAGAAAAAAATTTCGTTCGGCCCAAAATGCCATGGATGCGTATTTTTTTTGTAGTGGGGTGCCGTCCATACCAACAACAGTCCTGGGGGAGTTTTGTTTTGATGTTATATTTTGATTTGATTTCGATCATGGAACTTTGCATCCGGGATACTAGCCACTTTCTCGTGAATGACAAGTAAATAAACACTCATCGTGAGAATAACCCACCTAGCATGGAAGATACTAACAACCCCCAGTCGCTACATGAGCGATTCGGGCATACAAAACAGATTACTATTTGAAGGTTTAGAGTGCGGCACATGCAAATTTACTTGGAACGGCAGGTAAATACCGCATATAGGTAGGTAAGGTGGACTCATACGGAATAACTTTGGGTTTATGGAAGTGGATGCACAGGCAGTATTCTCGCTTAGTACAAGTGAAGGCTAGCAAATGATTGAGGAGCGACCAACTAGAGAGCAACAACAGTCATAAACATGCATTGATATTAACCAACACTGAGTGCAAGCATGATTAGGATATAAATCACCATGAACATAAATATCGTGGAGGCTATCTTGATTTTGTTTCAACTGCATGCAGATGTCTACTACACAACCTTCTTGTAGACGTTATTGGGCCTCCAAGTGCAGAGGTTTGTAGGACAGTAGCAAATTTATCTCAAGTGTATGACCTAAGGTTTATCAATCCGTGGGAGGCGTAGGATGAAGATGGTATCTCTAAAACAACCCTGCAAAAAATTAACAAAGAGTCTCTTGTGTCCCCAACACACCCAATACAATGGTAAATTGTATAGGTGCACTAGTTCGGCGAAGAGATGGTGATACAAGTGCAATATGAATGGTAGATATAAGTATTTGTAATCTGAAAATATAAAAACAGCAAGGTAGCAAGCGATAAAAGTGAGAACAAACGGTATTGCAATGCTAGGAAACAAGGCCTAAGGTTCATACTTTCACTAGTGCAAGTTCTCTAAACAATAATAACATAATTGGATCATATAACTATCCCTCAACATGCAACAAAGAGTCACTCCAAAGCCACTAATAGCAGAGAACAAACGAAGAGATTATGGTAGGGTCCGAAACCACCTCAAAGTTATCCTTTCTGCTCTATCTATCCAAGAGTTCATACTAGAATAACACCTTAAGACACAAATCAACCAAAACCCTAATGTCACCTAGATACTCCATTGTGACCTCGAGTATCCGTGGGCATGATTATACGATATGCATCACACAATCTCAGATTCATCTATTCAACCAACATAAAGTACTTCAAAGAGTGCCCCAAAGTTTCTACCGGAGAGTCAAGACGAAAATGTGTGCCAACCCCTATGCGTAAGTTCATGGGCGGAACCCGCAAGTTTATCACCAAAACATACATCAAGTGGATCACGTGAATATCCCATTGTCACCACAGATAAGCACGGCAAGACATACATCAAGTGTTCTCAAATCCTTAAAGACTCAATCCGATAAGATAACTTCAAGGGAAAACTCAACCATTACAAGAGAGTAGAGGGGGAGAAACATCATAAGATCCAACTATAATAGCAAAGCTCGCGATACATCAAGATCGTGCCATAGAGAGAACACGAGAGAGAGAGAGAGAGATCAAACACATAGCTACTGGTACATACCTTCAGCCCCAAGGGTGAACTACTCCCTCCTCGTCATGGAGAGTGCCGGGATGATGAAGATGGCCACCGGTGAGGGATCCCCCCTGTGGCAGGGTGCCAGAACGGGCTCCCGAGAGGTTTTTGGTGGCTACAGAGGCTTGCGGCAGCGGAACTCCCAATCTATTGTTCGCCTCGATGTTTTTAGGGTATATGGGAATATATGGGCGAAAGAAGTCGATCGGGGGAGCCTCGAGGGGCCCACGAGAGAGGGGGCGCGCCTAGTAAGGGGGGCGCGCCCCCCACCCTCGTGGCCACCTCGAAGCTTCCTTGACTTCAACTCCAAGTCTCCTGGATCACGTTCATTCCAAAAATCACGCTCCCGAAGGTTTCATTCCGTTTGGACTCCATTTGATATTCCTTTTCTTCGAAACACTAAAATAGGCAAGAAAATAGCAACATGGGCTAGGCCTCCAGTTAATAGGTTAGTCCCAAAAATAATATAGAAGTGTATAATGAAGCCCATAAACATTCAAAACAGATAATAAAATAGCATGAATGCTTCATAAATTATAGATACGTTGCAAGCTTAATTCCTGCTTGTCCTCAAGTAGGTAAATGATAAAAGAAACAATTTATGAAGTGTGAATGCTAGCACGTGCACAAGTTTGATCAATGATAATTTCAATCACCTTTTCTAGCATGATTATATGTCATAATAGTAGTTCATCTCATAAAACTTCTGAAGATCAAGTAACAAGCTATTCACATGTTAAAGCATAGAACATAAACTTTCTTGAAAACTAGCCAACTTCATTCTCAGTCATCAAACAATTACAATTCAACTTATTTTCATGAAGGGTCTACGTCAGAGCTTTGATTTAGCAAACTCCACATACTCAACTATCATATAGTCTTCTACAATCCCTAACACTCACGCAATACTTATGGTTATGGAGTTTTAATCGGACACTAAGAAAGATAGGGGCTTATAATTCCGCCTCCCAACGTATTCACCTTTGCGTGATGTCAACAATAATAATTCATGCTAACTTACATCCAATTGGATATATATATCATGATCTTTCCAACACGAGGTGCTTGCCAAAGGATAAAATGAAAAATGGAAAGGTGAAGATCACCTTGACTCTTGCATAAAGTAAAAGATAGGCCCTTCGCAGAGGGAAGCAGGGATTTGCAGAGGTGCCAGAGCTCGATTTTGAAATAGAGATAAAAATAATTTTGAGAGGTATGCTTTCATTGTCAACATAACAACCAAGAGTTCCCAGTATCTTCCATACTACATACATTATAGGCAGTTCCCAAACAGAATGATAAAGTTTTTACCCCCCCCCTCCACAAACAATCACACTCCACGGCCATCCGAAACAACGGGGTACTGTCCATACGAACAACATTCCTGGGGGAGTTTTGTTTTAATTATTTTGTTTTGCTTTCATCTTTTTGATCATGGGACTAGGCATCCCGGTTACCAGCCATTTTTCTCGTGAATGATGAGCGGAGTCCACTCATCTTGAGAATAACCCACCTAGCATGGAAGATACTGACAGCCCCTAGTCACTACATGAGTGATTCGGGCATACAAAACAGATTATTATTTGAAGGTTTAGAGTTTGGCACATGCAAATTTACTTGGAATGGCAAGTAAAATAACGCATATAGGTAGGTATGGTGGACACTCATGGAAAAAACTTGGTTTAAGGATATTTGGAAGCACAAGTAGTATCTCTACTTGGTGCAAGGAATAATGGCTAGCATGAGGGGAAAAGGCAAGCTCAACATGTTTGAATGATCCATGACAATATACTTTAACTGAGATGTGAGAAAACATAACCCATTATGTCGTCTTCCTTGTCCAACATCAACTCTTTAGCATGTCATACTTAATGAGTGCTCACAATTATAGAATATGTCTAGGATAGTATATTTATATGTGAAATCTCTCTTCCTTCAATATTCTTTCATGAATTGTTCAAGTGACCAATACAATGCTTGCTAACTTTCAATAAATTTACCACCTCTACTTCTTAGATGTGAAGTCATTACTACCCAATGGAAAAGCAAATGAAACATATACAATTTCATATTTATGACATTCAATTCATTCAACCATTTACTCATAGGATATAAGTGAAGCACACGAGTAAATGACAAACAACTCCAACAAGATATAAGTGAAGATCAATGAATAGCTAAATAATTATGTAACTAAGTGAAGACTCTGTCTCATTTAAGAATTTCAGATCTTGGTATTGTATTCAAACAGCAAGCAAAACAAAGAAAATAACATTGCAAGGATAGCACAACTCATGTGAAGAAGCAAAAACTTAGGCTCAGCCGATACTAACCGATAGTTGTTGAAGAAAGGTGGGATGCCTACCGGGGCATCCCCAAGCTTAGATGCTTGAGACATCTTGAAATATTATCTTGGGGTGCCTTGGGCATCCCCAATCTTGAGCTTTTGTGTCTCCTTAATTCCTTGTATACCTCGGTTTCCTAAATCTCGAAAGCTTCATCCACACCAAACTCAACAAGAACTCATGAGATAAGTTAGTATAGACCAATACAAAAGCCTTATCATTTTCTACTGTAACAAATCACTACAATTATTATTCAACATTGCATACTAAATGTCTCTGCATTTTAATACCCCTATCCTCAAATAGAATCATTAAACAAGCAAACATATGCAAACAATGCAAACATAATAGCAATCTGCCAAAACAGTACAGTCTGTAAAGAATGCAGGATTCATCATACTTACCTAACTCCAAAAATTTTGAGAAAAATACTACGCTGTAGAAGATTTATCAGAGCTCAATATGCAAAAAGTTTCAACATTATATCGTTCTCTGACTTTTCTAGGGAATTTTTGCAACAGCGGTAAACTTTCTGTTTTCAAACAGCAACATATATACTAGCAAAATAAGCATGGTAAAGGCTATCCTTCACATTTTTATTGAAAATAAAGATGAGAAACATTATTATAAATAACAGCAAGCAAATACTAACAAAACAAAATGACGCTCCAAGCAAAACACATATCATGTGGCGAATAAAAATATAGCTCCAAGTAAAGTTACCGATGAACGAAGACGAAAGAGGGGATGCCTTCCGGGGCATCCTCAAGCTTACGCTTTTGGTTGTCCTTGAATATTACCTTGGGGTCCCTTGGTCATCCCCAAGCTTAGGTTCTTGCCACTCCTTATTACATAGTCCATCGAATCTTTACCCAAAACTTGAAAACTTCACAACACAAAACTCAACAGAAAACTCGTAAGCTCCGTTAGTATAAGAAATCAAATCACCACTTAGGTACTGTAATGAACTCATTCTAAATTCATATTGGTGTAATATCTACTGTATTCCAACTTCTCTATGGTTCATACCCTCCGATACAACTCATAGATTCATCAAAATAAGCAAACAACACATAGAGAACAGAATCTGTCAAAAACAGAAGAGTCTGTAGTAATCTGTATCAATTCGTATATTCTGGAACTCCAAAAATCCTACCAAATTTGGTAGTCCTAAGAAATTTGTGTACCAATCCATAGCAAAAATAATCAGATCAAAATCACGTTTCTTTGAATTATCAAAACTAATTTACTGGGTGCAAAAGTTTCTGATTTTCAGCAAGATCAACACAACTATCACCGTAAGCTATCCTAAAGGTCTTACTTGGCACTTTATTGAAACAAAAGCTATAAACATGATTACTACAGTAGCATAATCATGTGGACACACAAAAACAGTAAAGGTAAATATTGGGTTGTCTCCCAACAAGCGCTTTTCTTTAATGCCTTTTAGCTAGGCATGATGATGACAATGATGCTCACATAAAAGATAAGAATTGAAACATAATGGGAGCATCATGAAGCATATGACTAGCACATTTAAGCCTAAACCACTTCTTATGAATAGGGATTTTGTGATCAAACAACTTATGGGAACAATAATCAACTAGCATAGGAAGGCAAAACAAGCATAGCTTCAAGATTTTCAACACATAGAGAGGAAACTTGACATTATTGCAATTCCTACAAGCATATGTTCCTCCCTCATAATAATTTTCATTAGCATCATGAATGAATTCAACAATATAACTAGCACCTAAAGCATTCTTTTCATGATCTACTTGCATAGAACTATCATGTGAGGCATAATCCAATTGAAGATTAAAATCAAGATGACAAGTTTCATAGTTATCATTGTTCTTTATAGCATACATGTCATCACAATAATCATCATAGGTAGCAACTTTGTTCTCATAATCAATTGGAACCTCTTCCGAAATAGTGGATTCATCACTAAATAAAGTCATGACCTCTCCAAATCCACTTTCATAATTATCACAATACTATTCAACATCCTCCAAAATAGTGGGATCATTACTTCCTAAAGTTGACACTCTTCCAAACCCACTTTCATCAATATAATCATCATAAATAGGAGTCATGCTTTCATCATAATAAATATTCTCACCAAACTTGGGGGACAAAAAATATCATCTTCATCAAACATAGCTTCCCCAAGATTGTGGCTTTGCATATCATTAGCATCATGGATATTCATAGAATTCATACTAACAACATTGCAATCATGCTCATCATACAAAGATTTAGTGCCAAACATTCTAATGCATTCTTATTCTAGCACTTGAGCACAATTTTCCTTTCCATCATTGTCACGAAAGATATCAAAAAAATGAAGCGTATGAGACAAACTCAATTCCATTTTTTGTAGTTTTATTTTATAAACTAAACTAGTGATAAAACAAGAAACAAAAACATTCGATTGCAAGATCTAAAGATATACCTTCAAGCACTCACCTCCCCGGCAACGGTGCCAGAAAAGAACTTAGTTGACAGGGTGTGAGTGCCGCTTACCTAGCCTCCCCGGCAACAGCGCCAGAAAAGAGCTTGATGTCTACTACACAACCTTCTTCTTGTAGATGTTGTTGGGCCTCCAAGTGCAAAGGTTTATAGGACAGTAGCAAATTTCCCTCAAGTGGATGACCTAAGGTTTATCAATCCGTGGGACGCGTAGGATGAAGATGGTCTCTCTCAAACAACCCTGCAACAAAATAACAAAGAGTCTCGTGTGTCCCCAACACACCCAATACAATGGTAAATTGTATAGGTGCACTAGTTCGGCGAAGAGATGGTGATACAAGTGCAATATGGATGGTAGATATAAGTATTTGTAATCTGAAAATATAAAAACAGCAAGTAGCAAGCGATAAAAGTGAGCACACGGTATTGCAATGCTAGGAAACAAGGCCTAAGGTTCATACTTTCACTAGTGCAAGTTCTCTTAACAATAATAACATAATTGGATCATATAACTATCCATTAACATGCAACAAAGAGTCATTCCAAAGCCACTAATAGAGGAGAACAAACGAAGATATTATGGTAGGGTAGGAAACCACCTCAAAGTTATCCTTTTTGTTCTATCTATTCAAGAGTTCATACTAGAATAACACCTTAAGACACAAATGAACAAAAACCCTAATGTCACCTAGATACTCCATTGTCACCTCAAGTATTCGTGGGCATGATTATACGATATGCATCACACAATATCAAATTCATCTATTCAACCAACACAAAGTACATGAAAGAGTGCCCCAAAGTTTCTACTAGAGAGTCAAGACGAAAACGTGTGCCAACCCCTATGCATAAGTTCATGTGTGTAACCCGCAAGTTGATCACCAAAACATACATCAAGTGGATCACGTGAATATCCCATTGTCACCACAGATAAGCACGGCAAGACATACATCAAGTGTTCTCAAATCCTTAAAGACTCAATCCGATAAGATAACTTCAAAGGGAAAACTCAATCCGTTACAAGAGAGTAGGGGGGAGAAACATCATAAGATCCAACTATAATAGCAAAGCTCGTGATACATCAAGATCGTGCCATAGAGAGAACGCGGGAGAGAGAGATCAAACACATAGCTATTGGTACATACCCTCAGCCCCGAGGGTGAACTACTCCCTCCTTGTCATGGAGAGCGCCAGGATGATGAAGATGGCCATCGGTGAGGGATCCCCCCTCCGGCAGGGTGCAGGAACGGGCTCCCGAGAGGTTTTTGGTGGCTACAGAGGCTTGCTGCGAAGGAACTCCCGATCTATTGTTCGCCTCGATGTTTTTAGGGTATATGGGAATATATAGGCGAAAGAAGTCGGTTTGGGGAACGTCGAGGGGCCCACGAGACAGGGGGGCGTGCCTAGTAAGGGGGCACCCCCCACCCTCATGGCCACCTCGGAGCTTCCTTGACTTCAACTCCAAGTCTCCTGGATCACGTTCATTCCAAAAATCACGCTCCCAAAGGTTTCATTCCGTTTAGACTCCGTTTAATATTCCTTTTCTTCGAAACACTGAAATAGGCAAGAAAACAGCAATATGGGTTGGGCCTCTGGTTAATAGGTTAGTCCCAAAAATAATATAAAAGTGTATAATGAAGCCCATAAACATTCAAAATAGATAATAAAATAGCATGAATGCTTCATAAATTATAGATACGTTGGAGACGTATCACATGCGTGAACGTGTGCCAAGTCCAGCCACTTGAATCATTCAAAGGAGGATACCATCCTATCATACTACACCATAACCATTTTAAAAGTGTGTTGGCATGCAAGGTAAACCATTATAAACTCCTAGTTAATTAAGCATGGCATGAGTAACTATAATCTCTAATTGTCATTGCAAACATGTTTCATTCATAAGGGGCCGAATCAAGAATGATGAACTAATCATATTTACAAAAACAAAGTAGGTCGAGTTCATACCAGTTTTTTCTCATCTCAATCATTTCATCAAATATCGTCATTATTGCCTTTCACTCGCACGACCGAACAGTGTGAATATTATTAAGAATGCACGTGCATTGGACTAAGTTGTAATCAAATATCGTCATTGTTGACTTTCACTTGCATGACCGAATAATATGAAAATAATAATAATGCAAGAGTGTTGTGGACTAAGCTGGAATCTGCAAACATTTTATTCAAGAGGAGAAGACAAATCAATTTGGGCTCTTTGTTAGATCAACAATAATGCATACGAGAGCCACTCAACATTTTCATCATGGTCTTCTCCTCTCGACCCAAAGAAAAGAAAAAGAATTTCAAAGAAAGACACTGAAATATATTTTGAGTTTTTGTTTTTCTGAAGAAGGTAAAACAAAGAATGAGAAAAACTATTTACACGAGAAAGCTCCCAACAAGCAAAAGAAAGTACGATATATCTTTTTGGGTTTTCTTTAAATACCACTACTAAATAAACTAGAAAGAAAACTAAAAAGAAGCGAGAACTATTTTTTTGGATTTTCTCAAGAAAAATCAAACACACAAGAAGAAAGCGAGAAAAAGAAATAAACTAGCATGGATAATAGAATGAAAAAGTAGGAACACCGACACCTGAAATGAGTGTGTGAACATGAATGTAATGTCGGTGAGAAATACGTACTCCCGCAAGCTTAAGCTTTTGGCCTAAGTTGGTCTAGGGCCATGGCTTGAAATAAGCCTCTCCTCTATAGTCTGGAGGGGCCTGAGGGTTCCACTGGTTGGCGAGCTCCTGTGGCTCCCACTGAAAAATAGGCTCCTGATATGGATCAAGAACTGGTGCTGGCTCAGGTACTGGGGATTGTGGAAGACCCCAAAATTTGTAGGTGTCCTCGGGCAAAATAGTGTACCAATCTAAATGAATATCAAACAAAGAAGAAGCAGGCAACATAATAGTCTCACAAGTATCCTGGCTAAATACTAGGTTGTAGAGGAGTCTCTTGTCCTTATCATTCTTAATAAAATTGTGCACTTCGATACTGTTATAGTCTAAGTATCTAGCGGGTAGCAGCATCTCCTCTTCCTCATCGTGCCTAATGGGTATCTCAAAGTGTCTATCAAGGCAGGAGGCATAGATACCTCAAACGATAGGACCCCTCGAACGGTTTAAACTCAACCGTCGAGAAACAATGGCGCCCAAACTAAAAGTTCTATCACGATATAAAGCATGGCGCAAAATAGCAAGGTCAGGGGCACTAAGGCCTCCACTCTCCCCACGACCAATCAAACACCTCCTCGCAAATAATGAATAATAGCGTAAAACAGGAAAAATCTAAGCTAGCCACTCTTGCTTCCGACACCCCTCTCTCTTCCCCTAAGGTAACTTCATCAATAAAATCTTCCACATCTCTAGGACGTGGTTCACTAACCATGCCCTCATAAGGTAATTTGCAAACATCACAAAAATCATAAAGCGTCATCTCCTTATGCTCATCATATAAGTAAAACTCTACCATGGATGGTGATTTCCTAGCATGAAAGTGAAAAATTTGCATGAAGGTATTAGTGAGTAGGAGGTATTGGTCACACTTATCATGGAGGAAATCGGTGATGCCTGCATTCTCCGCCAAATAATAGAAATCCTCATAAATTCCAGCCGCGCTCAAGAATGCATCACTTGGCCATTAGTTGAACCTCCGCGGTGCAAGGAAGGTTGTACTTGGGCTTCTTCTTCTCCTCATTCTCATTTTCTTTAGAACCCCAGATTCAAGAGCCTCTCAATCATCTCTTCATCATTTCTTTTCTATGGAAATTTCTAAAATTTTTAGTGACTCAAAATAAAAGAGAACCAAACTCAACAAGATTGATAGAAACTACTCCTAGAAGTGTCTAGAGGCTATATCATGCATCAAAACTACTTTGGACCATATAAATTTGGCATGCAAGCTCAAGAACAAGGTCACCACAGCAGCAAAAAATTTGCAATAAATAAAGAACTAGAACAAAAACTAATTGGACTATTTGAGGAGTCACATATCGAAGAACAACCCCCCAAAATAGTTTTGCGCTTTGAGCTAGGAGATCGAAAATGGGAGCAAGATGAGCTAGAACACGGGTTTGAGCAACGGGATGATTTTTTTGGAGAAAGATGAAGTGGATGGGTGTTGGTATAAGTGAGGGGGGGCCACGTGGGACCCACAAGCCACCAGGGCTACCCCCAAGGGGTGGGCGCGCCCCCAGGGCTGGTGGCCCACTGGTGCAGCCCCCTGGTGTGTTCTCAAGGCCAAAAATTCTTAAATATTTTATAAAAAATCATACTAAAATTTTAGGGCATTTGGAGAACTTTTATTTTTGGGACATTTTTTATTGCACGGATTATTCAGAAAATAGACAAATAATAGTATTTTGCTTTATTTAATTTAAGAAACAGAAAGTCGAAAGTGGGTACAGAAAGTTGTGCTTTCTAAATTCATCCATCTCATGCCCATCAAAAGGAATCCATTAAGAAGGTTGATCAAGTCTTATAGACAAACTTATTCCGAATGACATGAAACCGGAGAATTTTCGAATGGCACTAGGTTACTGATAACCCACAAGTATAGGGGATCGCAACAGTTTTCGAGGGTAGAGTATTCAACCCAAATTTATTGATTCGACACAAGGGGGGCCAAAGAATATTCTCAAGTATTTGCAGCTGAGTTGTCAATACAACCACACCTGAAAGAATTAATATCTGCAACAAAGTATTTAGTAGCAAAGTAGTATGGAATTAGCGGTAACGGTGGCAAAAGTGATAGTGGCAGTTTTATAGTAATCATAACAGTGGCAATGGAGAAGTAACTAAGCAAAGATCAATATGTGAAAAGCTCGTAGGCAATGGATCAATGATGGATAATTATGTGACATGCAATTCATCATGCAATAGTTATAACATAGGGTGACATAGAACTAACTCCAGTTCATCAATGTAATGTAGGCATGTATTCCAAATATAGTCATACGTACTTATGGACAAGAACTTGCATGACATCTTTTGTCCTACCCTCCTGTGGTAGCGGGGTCCTATTGGAAATTAAGGGATATTAAGGCCTCCTTTTAATACAGTACCGGACCAAAGCATTAGCACTTAGTGAATACATGAACTCCTCAAACTACGGTCATCACCGGGAGTGGTCCCGATTATTGTCACTTCGGGGTTGCTGGATCATAACACATAGTAGGTGACTACTGACTTGCAAAATAGGATCAAGAACTCACATATATTCATGAAAACATAATAGGTTCAGATCTGAAATCATGGCAGTCGGGCCCTAGTGACAAGCATTAAGCATGCCAAGGTCCTGGCAACAGCAATCTTAGAACATAATGGATACTAGGGATCAAACCCTAACAAAACAAACTCGATTACATGGTAAATCTCATCCAACCCATCACCGTCCAGCAAGCCTACGATGGGATTACTCAAGCACGGCAGTGAGCATCATGAAATTGGTGATGGAGGATGGTTGATGATGACGATGGCAACGGATTCCCCTCTCTGGAGCCCCGAACGAACTCCAGATCATCCCTCCTGAGGAAGATAAGGGCTTGGCAGCGGCTCTGTACCGTAAAATGCGATGAATCCTTCTCTCTGATTTTTTTTCTCCCGAAAGTGAATATATGGAGTTGGAGTTGAGGTCGGTGGAGGTCCAGGGGGCCCACAAGGCAGGGAGGGCGCCACAGGGGGGTTGGCACGCCCTGCACCCTCATGGACAGGGTGTGGGCCCCTTACACTGATTCTTTTGTTAATATTTTTTATTAATTCCAAAACATGTCTCTGTGGATTTTCGGGTCATTCCGAGAACTTCTATTTCTGCACAAAAATAACACCATGGCAATTTTGCTGAAAACAGCATCAGTCCGGGTTAGTTCCATTCAAATCATGCAAGTTAGAGTCCAAAACAAGGGCAAAAGTGTTTGGAAAAGTAGATACGTTGGAGACGTATCAACTCCCCCAAGCATAAACCTTTGCTTGTCCTCAAGCAATTCAGTAGACAAACTGAAAGTGATAAAGAAAAACTTTTACAAACTCTTTTTGACCTTGTTGTTGCAAATATGTAAAGCCAGCATTCATGTTTTTAGCAAAGATTATGAACTAACTATATCCTATATACTTAAGAAGTTAATCCCCACTAATCTATTTATCTTCACATGCAGCCTATCCACATCATCAAGTTGGCCCCATGTCTAAAAAAACTTCCACACTAGCCCATGCAACCTGCCGCATCATCACAATCCTCTTTAATTTTTCTCTATATACGGTAAAACCACCCGAGGCCACGAACTGCAATTCAGAATCAGGACCAGCATGTTGGCTTCCTCCGCTTCCCCTCCTTGTGTAATTGTCTTTTGTTGCCTTTATTTTCCATCTATTTTCTGTTGTCTGTTGATCTAACAAAACGTACTCACATCGTATTCTTTCCCTGCCCTGTATCCCAAATTTATGGCCTCTTCTCCCCTTCAGTTCTTGATCTGCATTGATGATTCCCCAACTCAGTGAATTCCCCTCCTCCTCCTCCTTATTCTTCTTCTTCTTTAATCTCCATCAAATCCCACTACTCCTTACTTCGGTGCTCTTCCCATCTGGTATTTCTCTCTGGACTGCATGAGCACGAACGTCTTATTTGGCAGGGTAAGCGATGTAGAGAGAGGCATTCTCGGCGACGAGCTCCCCCGGCGGCCGTCCCTGCCCGCCTACGGATTCTCCAGCATAGTTGCCACCGCACCGACATTGGCCATGGCCACTATCGGCGATTACCTTGCGGTCCTGCATCGGGCGCTTTGGTAGAAGGTCAGGAAGGCTTGTCGCGGCGGCGCCGAACCTTGGTTCGCGCCGCGCATCTCATGCGTCCGCCGCTCATCTTCCCCACCCCGCAGCGTGTGGCGGTGGGTCGGCTGAGTGCGGTCGGTGGTGGTGCGCCTATCTGGTGGATGTGAAGATGCCGAGGAGATCATTAATCTTAGCCCACATTGCTATTTAAGTTTCCTCAGACATGAAGATGGAATCAGCAGTCGCTAGCTTTTAGGTATGGCTGTTGCAAGATCAATAGCCATGATGCCTCTTTGAGTTCATTCTCTCTTCAATTCCTTCATTAGAATACAGAAAAATATTGTCTATTTCTTAATGAAATTCTTTTTTTGTTCCTATTATCTCCCTTTAGGTTTTGGTATTCTACTCATAGTTTTAAATAGCCGGCTATAGCTCCGCTATAGCCTTCTCAGCAGGGTGCCACTAAATGGCCGCCTTCATAAATAGCCCGCTATACCCTGCTATAGATGATTTGGAGGCCCGCTGCTATTTTCCATAGCTCGCTATTTAAAACATAGACTCTACTCCGTCATTACAAGATTTGATCTGCAATTTATTGACTAATGTGGAATCGTGAGCGTTTGGCGTTTCATCTGGTGAGATTCTGTTATTGATTTTTCTGAAGAGGTTGTCTTCGGTCTGGACATTGCACCATGAAATTTTGCACTTTCCCCTCATTGTTGTTTTTGATGAAGTGGACAGGAAATAGCAGCGTTGTATTTCTCCCTAGAACTAATAGGACTAAGGGTCCAGTATGATACTAATTTAATAATTTATAGTTGATTCGTTTACCCATTCAGACCATCAAATTAAGTATGGTGTGCACACTTATAGTTTACTAAGCATAAGCTAAAAGGAGATTACAGCTGGTAGCAAACTTATATATACTTCGATAAGGAATAAGGCGATTTTACTAGAGATTTTGATAGGTCCAGTTGATTGGCTCTAGGATCCATGCTCTGTGTAACTTTAAATTCATCTTCCAAGTTACGTGAGATCATTGCGGTGTTCATGTGCAAGGGGATTTGTTTGAGCACAGTTGCATTTGATTACAATCTCATATTTTTTTTGCTTTGTTTCTTCCTGGCAACATTAGCGTATACACATATGGGCCATGACTATCTTGCCATGATTATCTACACTTCTTTTAGATGTCCATGAGGGGTACTCATGCCACATGAGCTCCTAATATGAACAAAAGGTACCAACATGTCTTGATCATCATGCTACAGTTATGGGTAGTAACTGATTTACTACAATGCTAATGCCATGGTTCTGCACTTTGAGCATAAAACAAGCCAGAAGGAAATGATGCCAGATGCTAGCGCTCTCTCAGATCCATAATAACTTCAGAAATCTCATGATCTGCACAGAACATTGCGATACATACAATCTTTCACATGCAAAATTTCAACTATGGTGCATATCCAACCACCCACACACAAAACAAAGTAAGTACATCCACTAGATTTGCCTTCGTACATGGATTGGACACCAAACAACGGACATCACTACAAAAAAATACACTTTCGTGATGATACGTGTTTGTCACAGTAGGTCGCGTTTTCTATCATGCATGTACATCCATGACGATTTTATGACAGAATCAAGATAGTCATACGTGTGTTGTCGTAGAAGTGTTCCATGACATTACCAAATAATCATCACGGAAATGTCCACTTCCATGACGATAAATCACGCGTAACAGAAGTGCTTTCGTCAAGGGTGACCGACACATGGCATCCACCGTAACGGAACGCTGTTAAGCTATCGGGTCGGGTTTTGGATCCGATAACCCGTTAACATTCCCGACCAACGGGGATTTTCCACGTGTAAAATCATCATTGGCTGGAGGAAACACGTGTCGGCTCATCACTGGGACAGATCTCATCCACTCATTGGACAGAAGACGCCTATGATACGTCGACACGTGGCACGGCCCAACAGAGGCCCATTCCTATGAAAAGGTCAGCCCGTTTGACTTGGTCAAAAGGTGGCAGGCTGGCCCATGGAAAGCCTGTTAACGGCCTATTCGCATATAGCCCATTTACAGCCCGCTAACCCAAGGCCCATTACGCCCTATTCGAATTAGGCCCAGTAGCGTCATCTGGGCCATCCAATATGATTCGAGCCCATTTTCTTTTCTGGCCCATGTATGGCCCATGATGTCTTTCGGCCCATATGAGGCCCTATGTAACTCTTGGCCTATTAACGGCCCGTGGTGAAACTGGCCCGTAATGAACAGTGTAATACTTTACACCCATTAACGGCCCGTGGTGAAGCTGGCCCGTAATGAACCGTGTATCAGTTTATACCCATTAACGTCCCGTTATTCAGTTGGTCCGTTTCTAGCCCATGTTATCTTTCGGCCTTCTCAGAGCCCATTTATTATTGGCTTATTTCCAGCATTCGTTTACTTACGGCCCGTTACTGTCATTTTCTGCTTGTGGGCCAAATTCAGCCCGTGGTTACAGTCGGCCCGTTTGTGGTCCATTAATACATTGGGCCGTTTTCATAGCGTCATCAAATATGGCCTATTAACGATGGCCATTATGGTCGGCCCATGAACGGATGATTCCAACTCTAGCCCGTTTACGACCAGAATGTGGTCTGTTTGGCCCCTGTTTGGCCAATCGATCATACGGCTAGTATAAGGCCCATTGATGATACGACCGTAGAAGGCCCATTGTTTCTACGGCCCATAGAAGGCCCATTGTTTCTACGGCCCATAGAAGGCCCACTATTTCTACGGCCCGTAGAAGGCCCACTGTTTCTATGGCCCATAGGAGGCCGAGTGTCACTACAGTAAATATTAGCCCATGGTTATTGTGGCCTAGTTTTAAAAATAGGTTATTGCAGCCACTAGCAAACCGCGGAAAAAGAACTGCACTAACTACAAGCAAACAAATAAACAAGACAACAAGGAAATAAATAAGCAAGCAACTTACACTACGCTATCACGGCTATTACACATATTACATCCACTTGGCATCAAAGTTTGCCACCAGTGCAAATATAGGGAACACAGCAGCATATAAACGCTGCAGCAAAACAAGTCCAGAACTGAAACCACTTCAGAAGAGCTCAAGAAACAATATCCTGGGTACCCATAATGCTGGCAAGATGCTTAGCAAGCTTATTAACTTTCTCTTGTTTGGCGCTTAAGTCCTCTAGCACTTGCTCTTGCACCAGAAAGTATGCATCTGAATTCTGCATGGACTTCCTCAGTCCTTCGGCTTCCTGTCGCATAATCTGATTGATGTCTTTCAACTTGAAGTCGAGACTCAAGAAGCCGAACTGATTCAGTCAACGAGTTTGAAGAGCTGGTGCCAGCAGTGGTAGCCAGTAACTCAAACACTACATCAAGACAGGACTTTGGGGTTGTCTCAGTGTCTTTAATATAGTTTTTATCAGCTTTCTTGGAGACCAACAGGGATGTCTCACTATCTTGAACCTTATATGCATTACTTCCTTTACCATTGCATAACAGGGTACTCTTCTCAGGTTTACAATGTAGTATATTAAACTCATTTTGGTAAACCAGTTTAGTAGTAAGGTGGATAGGATAACAGCATGAAACAAACATATATCTATGTAGTATGGTCACTGTATGGTCTATATCATTCTAGTTTATGTTGCTAAATCAAGATAGATACAGTTCGAATCATATCTATTTAAGACAAAGAAGCATAGACAGAATATAAGTGTGGGAAACTACACAGCAATAACAACACTTCTAATGTGCATGGCATGAGAACATAACTGTTTATTCAATTGAAACTGAAATCAACATAGAGCAAGTTACAACAGCAAACAGCCAAACACATTGAAGAAATAGGCTTAAAACATGCCTGTTGTGCCATTGGAGTTTCGATTACATCCTTCAAATTTGAAATTAGTTGGTATCAGTAAATACAGTGATGCAAGAGCAAAGTAGTATGAACCATAGCTACTGAACCTGACCTGAGAACAATTCTTCTTCTGCTTTAAGCGTTGACATCGGGTTCAAAGTGGTGGTCCTCGTAATTTTGGCACTGCAGTTGCCTTACTAACTGCTCGTGTTTGGGTGCTCTGTGGTGGAGACGGTGTTTTGTCAACGGGAACTTGGTGTCTATCTGCTAGGGTTGGGGTTAGAAGGGGTGTAGCTGGTTCTCTGTTCAACTGGATAGGGGTACAATCTGCATGAGTGTGGGTTATGTGTGGTGGGGCTGGTTCTTGGGCAGGTACAACCATGGTTCTATCTGCATCGACAAGTAGCACGATCTTTTCTGAAGACCGTGTTTTTACTCCCATAGATACTGCCATCACTCCCTCCAATTGAAATGGCTGATAAATAAGAAAAGTAATAGAATGTACAAACATTGTAAGATACAGGTGCAATGGATAGTAGGGAAGAAAACATGGCATGAAATAGTTCACATTTATGTTGTCTAAGCAAACAGAATATCAGGACATAATTTCACATATATGATGGCTAATTAAACAGGATAGCATGACACAATTTCACATGTATGATGGCTAACTAAACATGATAGAATGACATACTTCAAAATATGATGACTATGTAAACAGGATGACATGATATAACTATACGATGGGTCTATTAAAGTGGTTGGCATGCCATAAATCACAAACATGCCGTCGATGGAAACATGATGTCATGATATAATTCACGGATAGAATGACATAATTTAAAATATGATGACTATGTAAACATGATGAGATGATATAACTATATTATGTCTTTAGAAAATGGGTTGGCATGCCATAATTCAGATACATGCTGTCTATGTAAACATCATGGCATGACATAATTCAAATATATGATTTATATACTAAGGAAGTGAGCAGAGGGCAATCACATATATGATGTGTCAACTAAGGAGATGGCATTCAATATTGTGTACATGATGTAAAAACTAAGCATTGCAATACAACATATGCATTATATGAGTAATATAACCCTGCCAAGTTTGAGCATACACCTCAGGGGGGTAATAGGACCGGTCATCTGCCTCTGAATCCTCCTCTGAAGAGCTATCTGTAACCAGCAAGATATCTGCTTCAGCATGTAGCATTGTCTGCTCTGAAGACCTTGTTTTCACTCCAGATTTCTCCATCACCAATTCAAATGGTTGATGCACAGGAAGAGCAGTTGAATATACAAACATTGTCGACAAAAGCAATGAGAAATACAAAAAAAAAGGACGACATGATATAATTCACATATATGACGCTTGCCTAAACAGCATGACATTGCATAATTCACATACATAATGCCTTGCAACAAGATAACATTGCATAATTCACATATATAATGTCTTGCAACAAGATGGCATTGCATAATTCACATATATGGTAATTAGAAACTAAACAGGTGGCATTCACACAAAGCATGTCTAAACTAAGCAAATGACATAGAAATGCAAGATACCATACGCACGATATGAGCAACATAACCCTGCCAAGTTAGGGCATGCACATCGGGGGGAAATATGACTGGTCATCTGTCTCTGAATCCTCCTCTGAGGAGCTATCGGTAACCAGCAAGACCTGCGCTTTGTCAGATAGCATTGTCTGCTCTGAAGACCTTGTTTCCACTCCAGATTTTTCCATCACCGTGTCGAATGGCTGACGCACAGGAAGAGTAATTGAATGTACTAAAATTGTTGACAAATTTAACACATAATAAAAACATGATGGCATGATATAATTCACATATAAGATGACTGGCTAACTAGGGTGGCATTGCAAAATTCACATATATGATGCCTGGCTAGACAAGATGGCATTGCATGATTCACATATACGATAAAGAAACTAAACAGATGGCATTGACACAAAGCATGTCTAAACTAAGCAGATGACATCTTTAATGTATACAGTAAGCAATGCAAGGCACCATATGCATGATATTACCAACATCAGCATGCCAAGTTAGAGCGAAGACCTCATGGGGTAAATGGGAGTGGTCTTCTCCTTCTGAATCCCCCTCAGAACAGTTATCTTCCTCTTGATTACAATCCAAAATGGGTGGAGGGGGGCTGCCTTTGCGCCCACCATGGAATGACGTCTGCATGAAATTTTATTGCCACGCAAGGCGCGTCTCTTTTGCTTTACATGATCAGTTCCATTGTGTATAATAACTGGCATGCATAGGAATAAACATAGTGAGATTATGTAAGGAGTGCATGCAGAAATCCATAGTGATGGTAGCAAACTATGGATAGACCCAAAACCAATGATAGCAGGCAGATAATAGCTTTAGTTAAAAAATACAGATAATGGCTCCTTTAATGTTTGTTTGCACCCAACATGAAACTCATAGTAGACACCTGAGATTAACCAGATAGTAGACAAATAGTACTGATTGCTGCCCCAATATGTACCCCACAACCATTTAAAAACTCAAGTTTCAGCATTAGTTTGGACCTGACTCGGAGTCTAATAGGTGAACACGACGACAATGTAGCATGTCATCATATTAAGCGACGCATAACGTAAGCAGACACGAAAGAGTGCGACCTCTCTTCCGGACCCGTGTAGTCCTCAAGGTCATCTGCTCAGTTCATGATGGTAATGCAGTTGTCATGGCTGCCGGCGGCGGGGAAGAAGATCTGAGGCGGCAAAAGATAGTCTGGAGGGTGGATCCCTGCTGTGCTGAACCCATCCGTCGTTGGAGCAGCTAAGCCGGGGTGGAATACAGCGCCGCAGGAGCAGGACCAACCACACAAGGTTTTCTTTGACACATATCTGTAACAGAAGTAATTGAGTAAGGGCTTGTTTGAATTTGAGGATTCTAACAATGCAGGGATAGGAAATAGACAGGAATAGGATAGGAATGCACGTGCAAAACAGAGAATTTAAAAACAAAGGATTTCCGCAAATCTGGTTGTTTGATTCACAACAATTGGAAGATCATAGGATGCAAAAAATCATGGTGAGATTAAGTCAAACCACAAGAAAATGTACGGTTACAATGCTATTATGCTAATATCTCTTAGTCTTGTGCTTGATGAATATGAATATGAAAAGGAGGAGAAGTGGAAATTAGAATTCCTATGGTTTTTCTTTTAAGGAGACACTAAAGGAACAAATCCTACAGTTTTCCTTTGCTCCATTCCTTTGCACCAAATTCGTGAAAAGTAGTACCATAGGAAACTTTCCAATTCCTATGTTTTTCATTCACTTTTCCTTTCAAGCACTGGCAATTCTAGTAGGTAGGCTTGAGCAAGGAAAATCCTACACTAAAAAAATGTTTTTGTGCTACTTCTATTACTTTGGACCCAGGCCACTGCCATACTAGCTCAACTCCCAGGCCCATCGACAAATGCACAGCTCAAACGCGTAGAGATAAATAACAATGGCGTTCAAAAGAGTCCATCACAGATAGCTAAGTTTCCTCGTACCTCACTTCTTGTCATATAGTAGGATAAAATAATCGTATTTCCCGTTACTACTAGTGCTTAGTGGACAATATATATAACATGTAGAGTAAAAAAGAGATGCAACAAGTGGACAACCTCTTTGGCGAAGCCATGTCGATCTCAGCGTGATTGCGTTGGCCGGTGAGGATGCTCCGGCTGACTTGGTTGTTGGAGGAGGGGAAGAAGATCTTAGGTGTCTGGAGATGGAGCCCGAGGTACTGCTCCGCTGTGATGGAGGGTTTCGTCATTGGAGCAGCTCCGGTGAGTTGTACGACGCCGAGGCTGAAGCAGGACAAGAGAGACAACGAACAACGTTAACCTGAGTGGAATTCTAATAGCATCTCCAATACATGACGTAAAATACATAACCACAAAGTTCTAGATGTAAAATACATCAGCCGCTCATCTCTAAACTTAACTGTCGAAACTGAATTTAACTATCGAAACTGAACTTAACTGTTGAAACTGAACATAACTGTCGAAACTGAATTTTGTTGTCGAAACTGAATTTTGCTGTCGAAACTGAATGCACTAGCAAGGTGAGGCTACACATTGGTCGACTGACTTTTTCATCTCTGGTCAATCGATTTTGCAGCCGTTGGATACGAAATCAAGGGCCTGCGGTTCATCTTCAACCTCCACCCCTCTGAGCCGCCAGCCACCACCGGCCAAATAGCAGCCCCTGCCACCCGCGGCCGGCGGTGCGCCGCCCCGCCCGCCCTGAAAACACTCCCCACCGCCGGTCCACCGCCGCCTCGGCCATCCCTCTAGCCCCCCCATGCCGAGCTTTTTCTCCGGCGATCCCCACGCCACCGCCCCGGCAATGCCCCGCCACCGCCGGTGACCACCGCCCCCACCCTGAACCCTAAGATAGATAGTGGGGTACCTTTCCGGTGAGCCCCCCTCCCCGCTACGTCTGGTTCTTCCTTCACCCCAGTGAGCCCCCCCCCCCCCACCCCCACCCCCTGAAAATCGACTAACCCAAAAGTCGATTCAGTCAACTGAAGTGTAGCTAAATCGGAGCAGCATCACAAGCAAGAGCAAGAGCGAGAGCAGCAGCGCGAGCAAGAGCAATAGCAAGAGCAGACCAGGCAGGGGACCGAGAGCAAGAGTAGAGCAGTAGTGCGAGCAAGAGCTAAAGCAGCAGCAGCTCCTACTGATGTGGACGTTGCCGCCGAGGGAGCGACGCAGTGGAGGAAGTGGCCGGCGATGCTGTCGTGGAAGGAGCCGCGCCGTGTCGTCTCGGGACCGAGCGTCGGCAGCACTGTGAGATCGAATCAAGAAGAAAATGCGGCGATTAGTGTACAACCTCTTTGGTGGAGCCGATTAGGCCGCAGCTTCATCCGAGGAAATGGTGATGATGATGCTCTTCTGGTGGTGCGGGTGAAGACGGCGATGTGGGAATGGAGGTGGCACAAAAGATAAGGGGAACATCGGGGCAGCTCCTTGGAGGTGGAGGACGGGGTGGCTGAACCGGCAGGACGACGAGATCGACGACGGATCCTCATCTGGTACGGTGGACGAGGGACGTCGAGGTGTTGTTGTGGACGACGTCGTCGGGGAAGAGGCTCCGGCTGGGTGGCGGACAGAGTAGGGTGTGGGGTTTCATCGCGCGTTTTTGCGGCCTCGGTGTACGAATGGGTGGGCGAATGGGATGGCAGTGGGGAACCATGGCTTAGAGACGCGCTTGTCCGAAATGTGGCGTAAGTTACGAAAGTACCCCCACTAATTTGAGGCGCTTCTTTCGGTTCAGGGGTACCACGGGCATTTCACGTGTCAGGATTTCACAGAGGGTGGGAATTTTCGCGCGCGTTGTAGTTTCGGAATAGCAAGGCGCGGGCTGAGATGGAGGGAGTTGTTGGAGCACGACGAGACAAAGATATGTCTTAAATATTTCGGGCTAACAAGGCGCGGGTTGAAGAGGCGGGAGTTTTGCAGCACGATAGAAAGAAATGCTAGCTTGAATTTTCGACATAACAAGGCACGGCTTGAAATTTTGGAAGAACAAGCTTAACGTGTACCCAAAAAAAGACAATTTGCACCTCAACACGCACTACACACACATAAACACCATTTAGACTAAAGTAAGGTACACGTGCATTGCACGCATGAGATTTGGCAACCAAATTATGAATAAATACCACACTATAACATGTAAGCTTTGAGTCATATATGCATGATGTAGATGTTTGTTTAATTCTTATAGTTCATTTCATTCAAAATCATCTAGTTTCTATAAGAAAGCTAATCTATTTTAAGATTCATGGAATTGTGCGTTGTAAGACATAAAGTAAAAACAAATAATGGCAAATCATGTAGAAAAATATTTGGGCAATTCTGATATGGAAGATTCTAGAACAAATAAGAAGTGCTTGTGTTTTGATGCTTGTGCATTATGCTTAAGTTCAACCATGGAGTCTTCTAGATTATACATGTGGCAAAATCTGGTGGAATCTAGATGATATCCAACGGCCAGTAGTGCTCAAATTTTCCATCTTTGGACCATCGGATTCGCCTCATCCAACGACCATCTTTCAAAGTTAAAGTTACCCGCACACAATATAAAAAAATATAAAATAAAATATATATATAGGGGTATAGATATAGATATGTGATGCAAAAGCCGCCCATCATCTCCAATTAGAATAGTGTGTCCATGCACGGATGCAACGTGGCCAAATGATGTCTGCCATCGGTATCTCAAATTCAAATCAGTCTGACCTTGTTCAATGTGTATACATTACAACATGCTCGTTTCCAAACCACATCGCGCAGATCTCCGTTATATTCATGCATGCATGGGTTTCAAACATCAGGATCTCTTATTCAAATATTTGAATTCAACTTTACATTGATTATGACCTCACCTAGTCTTTTACACCCACACAGTCATCTTCTCTTTATAATTGTACCACTAACTTTCTCTTGTGCATGCATGCACACACACTACCAGTCGGCATTATCCATCGCACACATGCAATCTTTTTCTTTAGGTTGGTCTCCCATGAAGGCACACATCCACACACACATCCCTCTCTCCATCATATCGGGCATTCTTTATCTCTCATGTGTGCATGCGCAACGATCGGTGTTCCTCTATGTATGTGCGTACATAGCTAGGTCTTTCATAGTTTTCCACACAAACTGATCAATCGATATATCCAGTGAGGTCTCACCCTCTTTCCCACGTCCACATCGATCAATCTATACCTCTCTATATAGGATTAACAAGTATAGCTAATACACCCACATTAATTATATATCCAACGTCCCCCTCTCATCATCCATGCCTTCCGCTTCATCTCTCAGACGCGTGCACAATGGCGAAGGCAGGGATAGTAAGGGCCCTGCCCCCCCCCCCTAACATCACTATATATCGAGGCTAATATGAATGTGATCATTAGACAATTGCTGCTAAAAATGGTTTAAGTTCATGAATTAACCCTCCTCATAAAGGATTAGCAATGCTTGGCCCCCTAGGTCATTTATTTTTCATGGCTCCGCCACTGCGTGCAACAGCGCACATTCTTGCCCCCTCTCTCTAAATATCGATCTCGCACTTGTGCATTCCTTCATAGTCTCCCTCCACTCGGCCCCTCGCACCATCTTCTAGCCCCCCACCGGATTTTGCCACATGTACAATCTAGCAGACTCCATGGTTGAACTTAAGCATAATGCACAAACTGTTGGAATATGCCCTAGAGGCAATAATAAATTGGTTATTATTATATTTCCTTGTTCATGATAATCGTTTATTGTCCATGCTATAATTGTATTGATAGGAAACTCAAATACATGTGTGGATATATAGACAACACCATGTCCCTAGTAAGCCTCTAGTTGACTAGCTCGTTGATCAATAGATGGTTACTTTTTCCTGACCATGGACATTGGATGTCGTTGATAACGGGATCACGTCATTAGGAGAATGATGTGACGGACAAGACCCAATCCTAAGCCTAGCACAAAGATCGTGTAGTTCGTATGCTAACGCTTTTCTAATATCAAGTATCTTTTCCTTAGACCATGAGATTGTGCAACTCCCGGATACCGTAGGAATTCTTTGGGTGTACCAAACATCACAACGTAACTGGGTGGCTATAAAGGTGCAGTACAGGTATCTCCAAAAGTGTCTGTTGGGTTGGCACGAATCGAGACTGGGATTTGTCACTCCGTGTAAACGGAGAGGTATCTCTGGGCCCACTCGGTAGGACATCATCATAATGTGCACAATGTGACCAAGGGGTTGATCACGAGATGATGTGTTACGGAACGAGTAAAGAGACTTGCCGGTAACGAGATTGAACAAGGTATCGGTATACGACGATCGAATCTCGGGGAAGTACAATACCGCTAGACAAAGGGAATTGTATACGGGATTGATTGAGTCCTTGACATCGTGGTTCATCCGATGAGATCATCGTGGAACATGTGGGAGCCAACATGGGTATCCAGATCCCGCTGTTGGTTATTGACTAGAGAACGTCTCGGTCATGTCTGCATGGTTCCCGAACCCGTAGGATCTACACACTTAAGGTTCGATGACGCTAGGGTTATAAAGGAAGTTTGTATGTGGTTACCGAATGTTGTTTGGAGTCCCGGATGAGATCCCGGACGTCACGAGGAGTTCCTTAATGGTCCGGAGGTAAAGATTTATATATGGGAAGTCATGTTTTGGTCACCGGAAAAGTTTCGGGTTTTATGGTAATGTACCGGGACCACCGGGAGGGTCCCGGTGGTCCACCAAGTGGGGCCACTGGCCCCGGAGGCTTGCATGGGCCTAGAGTGGAAAGGGACCAGCCCCAGAGTGGGCTGGTGCGCCTCCCACCCTTGCCCAAGGCGCAACTAGGAGGGGAGAGGGCAAACCCTAGGGCAGATGGGCCCTAAGGCCCACCCCAGGCGCGCCTCCCCTCTCTCCCCCTCTTGGCCGCCCCCCAAGTCCCATCTAGGGCTGGCCGCACCCCTTGGGGTGGGAAACCCTAAAGGGGGCGCAGCCCCCCCTTTCCCCCTATATATACTTGAGGTTTTGGGCTGTCATACACATGAGAACCTCTCCCTCTTGGTGCAGCCCTACCTCTCTCCCTACTCCTCCTCTCCTGCGGTGCTTGGCGAAGCCCTGCTGGATTGCCACGCTCCTCCATCACCACCACGCCGTTGTGCTGCTGCTGGATGGAGTCTTCCTCAACCTCTCCCTCTCTCCTTGCTGGATCAAGGTGTGGGAGACGTCACCGGGCTGTACGTGTGTTGAACGCGGAGGTGCCGTCCATTCGGCACTAGGATCTCCGGTGATTTGGATCACGACGAGTACGGCTCCTTCAACCCCGTTCTCTTGAACGCTTCCGCTTAGCGATCTACAAGGGTATGTAGATGCACTCTCCTTCCCCTCGTTGCTGGTTTCTCCATAGATAGATCTTGGTGACACGTAGGAAAATTTTGAATTTCTGCTACGTTCCCCAACAGTGGTATCAGAGCTAGGTCTATTGCGTAGATTCTTTGCACGAGTAGAACACAAAGTAGTTGTGGGCGTTGATTTTGTTCAATATGCTTACCGTTACTAGTCCAATCTTGTTTCGACGGTATTGTGGGATGAAGCGGCCCGGACCGGCCTTACACGTACTCTTACGTGAGACAGGTTCCACCAACTGACATGCACTTGGTGCATAAGGTGGCTAGCGGGTGCCAGTCTCTCCCACTTTAGTCGGAACGGATTCGATGAAAAGGGTCCTTATGAAGGGTAAATAGCAATTGGCATATCACGTTGTTGTTTGGCGTAGGTAAGAAACGTTCTTGCTAGAAACCCATAGCAGCCACGTAAAACATGCAAACAACAATTAGAGGACGTCTAACTTGTTTTTGCAGGGTATGCTATGTGATGTGATGTGGCCAAGAAGAATGTGATGAATGATATGTGATGTATGAGATTGATCATGTTCTTGTAATAGGATTCACAACTTGCATGTCGATGAGTATGACAACCGGCAGGAGCCATAGGAGTCGTCTTTATTTATTGTATGACCTGGTGTGTCATTGAACAACGCCATGTAATTACTTTACTTTATTGCTAACCGGTAGCCATAGTAGTAGAAGTAATAGTTGGCGAGACAACTTCATGAAGACACGATGATGGAGATCATGATGATGGAGATCATGGTGTCATGCCGGTGACGATGATGATCATGGAACCCCGAAGATGGAGATCAAAAGGAGCAAAATGATATTGGCCATATCATGTCACTATTTGATTGCATGTGATGTTTATCATGTTTATGCATCTTGTTTACTTAGAACGACGGTAGTAAATAAGATGATCCCTTACAACAATTTCAAGAAGTGTTCTCCCCTAACTGTGCACCGTTGCTAAAGTTCGTCGTTTTGAAGCACCACGTGATGATCGGGTGTGATAGATCCTTACGTTCACATACAACAGGTGTAAGACAGTTTTACACATGCAAAACACTTAGGGTTAACTTGACGAGCCTAGCATGTACAGACATGGCCTCGGAACACAGAGACTGAAAGGTCGAGCATGAATCGTATAGTAGATATGATCAACATGAAGATGTTCACCGATGATGACTAGCCCGTCTCACGTGATGATCGGACACAGCCTAGTTGACTCGGATCATGTAATCACTTAGATGACTAGAGGGATGTCTATCTGAGTGGGAGTTCATAAGATGAACTTAATTATCTGAACATAGTCAAAAGGATTTTGCAAATTATGTCGTAAGCTCGCGCTTTAGTTCCACTGTTTAGATATGTTCCTAGAGAAAATATAGTTGAAAGTTGATAGTAGCGATTATGCGATCAGTAGAAATCTTATGTCCTTACTGCACCGCTCAGTGTGCTGAACCCCAAACATCGTTTGTCGATGTTGCGAACATCGGACATACACATTTTGATAACTACGTGATAGTTCAGTTAAATGGTTTAAGTAGAGGCACCAAAGACGTTTTTCGAAACATCGCGGAACATATGAGATGTTTTGAGGGCTGAAATTGGGATTTCAGGCTCGTGCCCACGTCAAAAGGTATAAGACCTCCGACGATTTTCTTAACCTGCAAACTAAGGGAGAAAAAGCTCAATCGTTGAGCTTGTGCTCAGATTGTCTGAGTGCAACAATCACTTGAATCGAGTGGGAGTTGATCTTCCAGATGAGATAGTGATGTTTCTCCAAAGTCATTACCACCAAGCTGCTAGAGCTTTGTGATGAACTATAACAAATCAGGGATAGATATGATGATCCTTGAGATATTCATGATGTTTGACACCGCGAAAGTAGAAATCAAGAAGGAGCATCAATTGTTGATTGTTGGTGAAACCACTAGTTTCAAGAAGGGCAAGGGCAAGAAGGGATACTTCATGAAACAGCAAATCAGCTGCTGCACCAGTGAAGAAACCCGAGGTTGAACCCAAACCCGAGACTAAGTGCTTCTGTGATAAGGGGAACAACCACTGGAGCAGAATTACCCTAGATACTTGGTAGATAAGAAGGCTGGCAAGGTCGATAGAAGTATATTGGATATACATTATGTTAATGTGTATGTTAATGTGTACTTTACTAGTACTCCTAGTAGCACCAGGGTATTAAGATACCGGTTCAGTTGCTAAGTGTTAGTAACTCGAAAT
Source organism: Triticum aestivum (assembly GCF_018294505.1). Taxonomy (NCBI): domain Eukaryota; kingdom Viridiplantae; phylum Streptophyta; class Magnoliopsida; order Poales; family Poaceae; genus Triticum; species Triticum aestivum. The sequence continues at coordinate 554,825,188 of NC_057804.1, forward strand.
AAAAGAGCTACGGAATAAATGGAGACTAGCTAAAGGTGAGTTGTCGATATGTGTTGGAAGTATTTCCAAGTTTGATGTGATCAAACATCGCACGCTCCCTCTACCATCAAGATTAGTATTAAACCTGAATAATTGTCATTTGGTGTTTGCGTTGAGCATAGACATGATTGGATTATGTCTATCGCAATACGGTTATTCATTTAAGGAGAATAATGGTTACTCTATTTATTTGAATAATACCTTCAATGGTCTTGCACCTAAAGGAATGGTTTATTGAATCTCGGTCATAGTGATACACATTTTCATGCCAAAAAGGATATAAGATAGTAATGATAGTACCACTTACTTGTGGCACTGCCATGTAAGTCATAATGGTATAAAACGCATGAAGAAGCTCCATGTTGATGGATCTTTGGACTCACTCGTTTTTTGAAAAGTTTGAAACATGCGAACCATGTCTATTGGTGTATACGCATGAAGAAACTCCATGCAGATGGATCGTTTGGACTCGCTTGATTTTGGATCACTTGAGATATGCAAATTATACCACATGGGCAAGATGACTGAAAGCCTCATTTTTCAGTAAAATGGAACAAGATAGCAACTTGTTGGAAGCAACACATTTTGATGTGTGCAGTCCAATGAGTGCTGAGGCATGCAGTGAATATCGTTATGTTCTTACTTCACGGATGATTTGAGTAGATACTGAGTATATTTATTTGATAAAACACAAGTCTGAATCATTGAATGGTTCAAGTAATTTCAGAGTGAAGTTGAAGGTCATTGTGACAAGAGGATAAAATGTCTATGATATGATCATAGATATAAGTATCTGAGTTACGAGCTTTGGCACACAATTAAGACATTGTGGAAATTGTCTCACAATTAATACCGCCTGGAACACCATACTGTGATGGTGTGTCCGAACATCATAGTTGCACCCTATTAGATATGGTGCGTGTCATGATATCTCTTATCGAATTACCACTATCGTTCAAGGGTTAGGCATTAGAGACAACCGCATTCACTTTAATAGGGCACCACGTAATTCCGTTGAGATGGCACTGTTTGAACTATGGTTTGGAGAAACCTAAGTTGTCGTTTCTTAAAAGTTTGGGGCTGCGACGCTTATGTGAAAAAGTTTCAGGTTGATAAGCTCGAACCCAAAGCGGATAAAATGCATCTTCATAGGACACCCAAAATAGTTGGGTATACCTCCTAATTCAAATCCGAAAGCAATTGTTTCTTGAATCGGGTCCTTTCTCGAGGAAAAGTTTGTCTCGGAAAGTTGAGTGGGAGGATGGTGGAGACTTGATGAGGTTATTGAACCGTCACTTCAACTAGTGTGTAGCAGGGCACAGGAAGTTGTTCCTATGGCACCTACACCAATTGAAGTAGAAGCTTATGATAGTGATCATGAAACTTTGGATCAAGTCACTACTGTACCTCGTAGGGTGACAAGGATGCGTACTACTTCAGAGTGGTACGGTGATCCTGTCTTGAAGGTCAGGTTACTAGACAACAATGAACCTACGAGCTATGGGGAAGCAATGGTGGGCCCAAATTCCGACAAATGGTTAAGAAACCATGAAATCCGAGATAGGATCCATGTACCAGAACAAAGCATGGACTTTGGCGGACTTGCCCAATGATCGGCAAGCCATTTGATAAATGGATCTTTTAAGAAGAAGACGAACGTGGATGGTAATGTCACCATCTATGAAGCTCGACTTGTGGCGAAGAGTTTTTCACAAGTTCAAGGAGTTGACTACGATGAGTTTTTCTCATCCGTAGCAATGCTTAAGTCCGTCGGAATCATGTTAGCATAAGCAGCATTTATGAAATCTGGCAGATGGATGTCAAAACGAGTTTCCTTACCAACTTTCGTAAGGAAAGGTTGTATGTGATACAATCAGAAAGGTTTTGTCGATCCTAAGGATGCTAAAAGGTATGCTAGCTCCAGCAATCCTTCTAAGGACTGGAGTAAGCATCTCGGAGTTGGAATGTGCGCTTTGATGAAATGATCAAAGATTTTGGGTTTATACAAAGTTCATGAGAAACTTGTATTTCCAAAGAAGTGAGTGGGAGCACTATAGAATTTCTGATGAATATATGTTGTCGACATATCATAGATCAGAGATGACGTAGATTTTCTAGAAAGCATATAGGGTTATTTGAAAGGTGTTTTTCAATAGAAAACATGGATTAAGCTACTTGAACATTCAGCATCAAGATCTATAAGGATAGATCAAAATGCTTAATAATACTTTCAAATGAGCACATACCTTGACATGATCTTGAAGGTGTTCAAGATGGATCAGTCAAAGAAGAAGTTCTTGCCTGAGTTGTAAGGTACGAAGTTAAGACTTAAAGCTCAACCTCGGCAGAAAAGAGAGAAAGGACGAAGGTCGTCCCCTATGCTTTAGACGTAGGCTCTACAGTATGCTATGCTGTGTACCGCACCTGAAGTGTGCCTTGCCATGAGTCAGTCAAGGGGTACAAGAGTGATCCAAGAATAGATCACAGTACAGCGGTCAAAGTTCTCCTTAGTAACTAGTGGACTAAGGAATTTTCTCGGTTATGGAGGTGATAAAGAGTTCGACGTAAAGAGTTACGACGATGCAAGCTTAACACCTATCCGGATAGCTCTGAGTAGAGATACCGGATACGTATAATGGAGAAACCATTTAGAATAGCTCCAAGTAGAACAATTATTTGGAATAGCTCCAAATAAAGCGTGGTAGCTGCATCTAGGAGATGACATAAAGACTTTTAAAGCACACACGGATCTGAAAGGTTCAGACCCGTTGACTAAAACCTCTCTCACAAGCAACATGATCAAACCCTGAACTCATTGAGTGTTAATCACATAGTGATGTGAACTAGATTATTGACTCTAGTAAACTCTTTGGATGTTGGTTACATGGCGATGTGACCTGTGAGTGTTAATCACATGGCGATGTGAACTAGATTATTGACTCCAGTGCAAGTGGGAGACTGTTGGAAATATGCCCTAGAGGCATTAATAAATTGGTTATTATTATATTTCCTTGTTCATGATAATCGTTTATTGTCCATGCTATAATTGTATTGATAGGAAACTCAGATACATGTGTGGATATATAGACAACACCATGTCCCTAGTAAGCCTCTAGTTGACTAGCTCGTTGATCAACAGATGGTTACGGTTTCCTGACCATGGACATTGGATGTCGTTGATAACGGGATCACGTCATTAGGAGAATGATGTGATGGACAAGACCCAATCCTAAGCCTAGCACAAAAATCGTGTAGTTCGTATGCTAAAGCTTTTCTAATGTCAAGTATCTTTTCCTTAGACCATGAGATTGTGCAACTCCCGGATACCGTAGGAATGCTTTGGGTGTACCAAACGTCACAACGTAACTGGGTGGCTATAAAGGTGCATTACAGGTATCTCCGAAAGTGTCTGTTGGGTTGGCACGAATCGAGACTGGGATTTGTCACTCCGTGTAAACCGAGAGGTATCTCTGGGCCCACTCGGTAGGACATCATCATAATGTGCACAATGTGACCAAGGGGTTGATCACGGGATGATGTGTTACAGAACGAGTAAAGAGACTTGCCGGTAACGAGATTGAACAAGGTATCGGTATACCGACGATCGAATCTCGGGCAAGTACAATACCGCTAGACAAAGGGAATTGTATACGGGATTGATTGAGTCCTTGACATCGTGGTTCATCCGTTGAGATCATCGTGGAACATGTGGGATCCAACATGGGTATCCAGATCCCGCTATTGGTTATTGACCAGAGAACGTCTCGGTCATGTCTGCATGGTTCCCGAACCCGTAGGGTCTACACACTTAAGGTTCGATGATGCTAGGGTTATAAAGGAAGTTTGTATGTGGTTACCGAATGTTGTTCGGAGTCCCGGATGAGATCTCGGACGTCACGAGGAGTTCCGGAATGGTCCGGAGGTAAAGATTTATATATGGGAAGTCCTGTTTTGGTCACCGGAAAAGTTTCGGGTTTTATCGGTAACGTACCGGGACCACCGGGAGGGTCCCGGGGGTCCACCAAGTGGGGCCACCGGTCCCGGAGGCTTGCATGGGCCTAGAGTGGAAAGGGACCAGCCCCAGAGTGGGCTGGTGCGCCTCCCACCCTTGCCCAAGGCGCAACTAGGAGGGGAGAGGGCAAACCCTAGGGCAGATGGGCCCTAAGGCCCACCCCAGGCGCGCCTCCCCTCTCTCCCCCTCTTGGCCGCCCCCCCAAGTCCCATCTAGGGCTGGCCGCACCCCTTGGGGTGGGAAACCCTAAAGGGGGCGCGGCCCCCCCTTTCCCCCTATATATACTTGAGGTTTTGGGCTGTCATACACATGAGAACCTCTCCCTCTTGGTGCAGCCCTACCTCTCTCCCTACTCCTCCTCTCCCGCGGTGCTTGGCGAAGCCCTGCAGGATTGCCACGCTCCTCCATCACCACCAAGCCGTTGTGCTGCTGCTGGATGGAGTCTTCCTCAACCTCTCCCTCTCTCCTTGCTGGATCAAGGCGTGGGAGACGTCACCGGGCTGTACGTGTGTTGAACGCGGAGGTGCCGTCCGTTCGGCACTAGGATCTCCGGTGATTTGGATCACCACGAGTACGACTCCTTCAACCCCGTTCTCTTGAATGCTTCCGCTTAGCGCTCTACAAGGGTATGTAGATGCACTCTCCTTCCCCTCGTTGCTGGTTTCTCCATAGATAGATCTTGGTGACACGTAGGAAAATTTTGAATTTCTGCTACGTTCCCCAACACAAACCTCAAAACAACAGTGGTTCTCTTTTGTTCTAGAATCTTCCATATCATAACTGCCCAAACTTTTTTTCTAGTTGAATTGCCATTATTTATTTTACTTTATGATTTACAACACACAATTCCATGAATCATAAAATTGATTAAGGGCTTCTTTGATTCAAAGGATTCTCGAAGGAATTTTGGAGGATTCTAATCATTAGGAATTTTTCCTATCTTGGTTGTTTGATTCATAGGATTGTAAACCATAGGAATTTTTCCATATGATTCATTTGCACTAGATTTGATAGGAAACATCCCATCCACTCAAACCTCTTTGAATGAATTTTGTGTTTTTTCTATGCACAATCAAACACTCGTACAATCATGTAGGATTCAAGACGACATTCCACTATAATCCCATGTTTTTCCTAGTCCCGCGTTCTTAGCTTTTTTATAAAAACTAATTGATTTTGAATGAGATGAACTATAAGAATTAAATGAAGGGCTACATCAGGCATATATGACTCAGAGCTTACATGCTATAGTATGGTATTTATTCATAATTTGGTTGCAAAATCTGATGCGTGCAATGCACGTGTACCTTACTAGTACTTCGAGTATGTGCAAAACACGTCAATTAGAATACCAATGGCACGCTACACAGTGTCTCTCTTACAGTTCATGAAGCCACGAGGCACATGTGGAGGCGTTGTTGCGACCTCCTTGCGTCGATTGATCACAGTGACGTGCTGCTGGTTCCAGAAGAATGTACTCGTCCTCCCTTAGCCATACTGGCGGTACATGCACGAAGCGAAGATGTGCACGCATGCCACGCATGCACTCATTCCCTCGCACGCACACGCGGGTACACGGGCGGACGCAATTTTATACCAAGATCCACCCCATGCGATAATTTGACAGATGTAAAGTCGTTCACTTCATTGATGGTCAATTAATACAGCGCATGCAAATTGAGTGGACATGAGGGCGGAAGAAAGACATTATTACTCCACTGCGCGCATGCGAGTAGTTAAACCGGTTGCTAGTAGTACTTCCATTGGTCTCCTTCGTATTTTGTGCCAATTTTTGACAGTAACATAATATTTACGCATTTGAGCAGTGTAGTACTTGAAATTTATGTTCCGCTAAACTCATCAGGAGCCGTTTCGGGCCTCGAAACCAAAACCATCAATTAATCTTTACCTTGTTCCCATCACATTCAAAAGCCTGCTCACACCTACTAGTACGTGTCAAACCTGAACGTGTTCCCACTATGCAGGTATTAATACTAGTGCTAGTAATTAGGTTATAAAAAGGGGAACTACCTAACCGAAAATTACTCTACCTTTCCTCCTCATAAGTGCTTCTTCTTCGTCCGTCATTGCCATGGCCGGTGAGCAGAGCTCTAGGTCGAGAACTACTCGTAACAAGGGAGCGGCAACCAAGGCTGCGCAAAAAAAAGAGGTCTCGCCGCCACGCAAAGACCTCGAAAGACCTCTCACGGGCAGGCGATGGCTCCCAGGAGCGCCCTAGCCGCGGAGGTGAACATGCCGAGCCGGCGGAGCTGGAGTCGTTATCCCTCGACGGCATGCCCGATCAGCTCAATAAGCACCTCAACAAGCAGAAGGAGTTCGTCCAAGGCTTGATGGAGTTGCTAAAGGAGAGCCTCGACGACATGCCCGCTGAGCTCAATTAGCAGGGGGAGCTAACCGCCTGCTTGGTGATGCTGCTGAAGAAGAGCATTGCCTCGAAGAAGAAGGTGACCGGCGAAATCCTGCGACTTCAGGAGGGCAAGGCGAAGCTCTGCCACTACTAGGGAAAGGGCTATAGATAGGATTGATACTAATGGTGCACCTGGTAAGCAGTGCGCCACTACTATATACTAATGGCGCACCGGTCGGAGGTGCGCCATTAGTGTGGAAGACACCAATGGCGCACGAGGCACACGGTGCGCCACTAGTATTCATTTTTTTTCATTTTTCCATACACTCTAATGGCGCATGGTGCCAAAGTGCGCCATTACTAGTTCTACCAAGTAATGGCGCACCTTGTAAGCAGTGCGCCATTAGTATATAATTATTTTTTTACTTTTTTGCAAAACTGCTAATGGCGCACCATGTATATTTTCATGGACACTTTTTGATCTCGATCTCGATCCCACCCGCACCCTCCCCCGCTAGCTCCACCGGCGCCGACGACCCACCGCAACCCTCCGCCGCTCCACCGCCGCCGACGAGCACCCGGCCCCCCCGCACCCTCCCCCGCTCCACCGCTGCCAACGGGCACCCCCCCGCACCCTCCCCCGCTAGCTCCACCGCCGCCGACGACCCACCGCAACCCTCCCCCGCTCCACCGCCGCCGACGAGCACCCAGCCCCCCGCACCCTCCCCCGCTCCACCGCCGCCAACGGGCACCCCCGCACCCACCCCGCTCCACCGCCGCCGCCGATGATATTTCCAAGTAACAAATTTGAACATATTTTTTAAAAAAATATTACTATTTTTATAAAAAAATATTACTGTTATGATTTAAACAAGTTTGAACATGTTTAAACACAAATAAATATTAAAAACAACATTTAAAATGCATAAAAAAATATTGGGGAGCCTGGGAATCGAACCCAGGACCTCCTGGTGTGTGTGCTGCGTGCTGACCAGTCGGGCTAGTGGGTGGGTTCTGTTGTAGATAGGGTTAGGTTGTAGATAGGGCTAGTGGGCTAGATTAAAACAAAATTCTAATGGCGCACCGGGCGCTGGGGCGCCATTAGAATAGTCGTACTTATGGCGCACGAGGTGGTGGTGCGCCATTAGAATAGTCATACACTAATTAAATCCCCAATCTCTCTAATCTCTCCCCTGCCTTATCGATCTCACCCGCTGGCCCCCGTCTTCGCCGTCCCCCTCGCCGCCCCCCTCGCCTCCTTCACCGTCCCCGAGCCGAGCCCCGAAGCTGCCCCCCGCCCGCCTCCTCCTCTCTTCTCCCGCGACCTCCCCCCTACCCCCTCTCAACCGCCTCGTCCCCTCAGCGTCGCCCGCCGTCTCCCCGAACCCTAGCTCCGCCGGCATCGGGGACGACCACCTCGTTGGCCTCACCAGGACGCAGGCCCTCAAGCCCCACGCCGTCCTCGGCCTCGCCCTCTCCACCGGCGGCGCCCCTTCCTCCGCCCCTGTAGTGCAGCAGCAGCAGTAAACAGCCTGCAGGTAAGATGATGATGGTTTTCCATGAGGTTATCGAGGAGTTGCCGGCCTGTGTTCATTCTGGTGGGGAGAATGCAGTAGATAATCTTTTTTTGGCCTGCATTGCGCTCCGCTGCTATGAACTTTTGAAAGGACCGCGCGACAGAAGCCACTGCAAGCTATTGTGTGTTTCTCTGAATGTTGTGTTTCTTTTAGTTCTTTATCCATTCTTCGTTCCTGCTGAATGTCATGCTAATTTAGTTTGTTTTTGTTTTGCACATTGGTAGGCAAAGCCTAGTGTTTGTTTCAGACATTTACTGAAACTGAACAAAGGAAATTTGGATTTCATAGTTACAGTTGCAGGAAAAGGTCATATTATGAGTGAAATATATTTAAAATGTCTATTTAGTTCTATTTTCCGATATAACCTTGTAAGTAGAAACATGTATAACTCAAGTAAACCATACATCTAGTTAATATTGCACAGGCAGCAATGTTAAGTCTTACTATGAACCTAGCAATAAAAATGATGAAGCTCCTGTCAATTTTTGACATATCTTAAGTTCTTAACAAGACATGTTTGTCGTCTTTTAGCTAGTGTGATGAGATTTTGGTACCTGTACATTCCTTGTACCAACTTAGGCAAATAATAATTTATTTGTTTTTGTGACAGTTGGTTGAGCACATCTTCTAGCCTCTTGTGAATACATCTGGGACAACGCTTCACATCAGTGAGGTATATACTGCTTCAGTTTTGAGTGAAATCCTCTTCCATAGCCCCTGCCCCAGATGAAGTGAGCTATATATGTGTATGATGATCCTTCTTTCCTAAAAGTGAGATTTTTATTCAAAGTAAATGAACATTTTACTGCTAGTGTACTGATAGTGTAATCTAGCTATTGTACTGATATTTCTGTTTCTTTGAATATTTTACTATCAATAAAAATGATGTACTGCTGCTTTCAGTTAATTCAAATTAGCTAAAACCTTTTACTGTCAAATAGTGCTAATGTTTACTCTATGAAATAAACTACTCCATGTCAAATAAACCTTGCTAGGTGAATCTTGTTTGCATTAGGAGTAGTTGCTGGAAATTTACTAAATTTTGTTATGTGCCCCGAGAGGCCCTTGAGTTTGCCAGAATGTCGATTAACTTCCGTTCTGGCAAATTCGGGTACTCCATATGTCCTATTTTCAGCAAAGGTAATGCTGAAATTTTCCGTGAATTTTAGCATTACTTTGCTAAAAATAGGACATATGGGGTACTTGCGACTAATGCCTGTTATCATGCATGGGTACTAATTGGTCTCTTCTGCTGCTTATCAGAGATGGCGGGAAGCAGCCACCGCCGATCTGCGACACCGCAGTATGAGTTGGATGCTTCCGAGTTCTTCACTCTCATACTTGAGGCTTCAGTATCATCCATGACGCAGGTATATAAAATGAGAGATCTCCCCTTCACCCATCTCATTATGATATCTGGTGTTTGCTACATCACTCATTGTCCCAAACTGCAGAGGATGCCTGATAGTTTTATGAACATGCTGATGGGTGAAGATCCGCCAAATAATGTTAAGCTGTGACAGGCCAGCAGCGGGTTTCGCAGGCAGTGGGATGTGCAGTTGGTGATCAAGAAGGGCCACATGTACTTGTCTCGTGGGTGGGAGAAGTTCTACCGTGCCTACGACCTGCAGCTCGGGTACTTCCTTCTCTTCAAGTACGATGACGACGCCAACATGCTCATCGTGAAGGTGTTCAACAAGACTATGTGTCGCATGCGCTACGCTGCCGATGATGATGCCGGTACGTTCTGCCTCTTCTTATTCCTCTACATTTGGCTTTGTCTCACATCGATTGTTAACGGTCATTGTTACATTTTGGACAGGTAATGGGAGCAGCAGCAGCGACACTGGCTACAGCCAAAGTAGCAGCGACTATGGTTGTAGCGAAAGCAGCAGCGATTTTGGCTGTAGCGAGAGCAGCAGCGATTCTGGCTGTAGCGAAAGCAGCAGCGGTTCTGGCAGCAGCATAGACAACAAGAAGGATGATTCGGACTGGAGTGCGGGAGAAGAGGAGTAGAGTGAGGATGAGGAGCTATAGGATGACGATGGGCATCAGGCTGAGGATGACCTAGCGCTGGTGGTGGCTGACCAAGGGCAAGAGATGGTGGTGGCTGACCATGGGCAAGAGATGGAGGTGGCTGAGGATGACCTAGCGATGGTCATGCCTGAAGGTGACCTCGCGATGGTGGTGGTGCCTCACAATGACCACGCACCGGTGGTGGCGCCAGCGATCCCACAGCTGGGAGACATGACCACGCCAATTGTAGTAGAAGACTACATCCCACTGCCTCCACTGCCTCCACCGCCTCGCCGCTCTAGGCGCATCAGGGAGAGGAAGGAGAAGAAGGAGAAGAACAATGCATGAGAACTGAACTTTGTCAGGTATGGCAGATCTCCTATATATACTTAGTTACCTATGTTATCTCTAATATGCTTAGTTTCCTATAGTTTAGCTTCATTTTTACCTAAGTTGGCTCTAATATACTAACTTAGAGCTTATATGCTTAGTTTCCTATAGGTTAGCTCCAAAATAACTTATGTTAGAACAAAATGATCAAGTTTACATAATAAGCTTATAGTCTTCTTCTTATTCTTCTTCTTTTCCAAAACTCTTCTTATTCTTCTTCTAGTGTTCTTCTTCTTCTAGTATTCTTCTAGTCTTCTTCTTTTTCTTCTTCTAACTTCTTGTTTATCATTTTGCAGATTTGATTTAATTGACGGAAGCTTGCATGGATGGAGTGCTTCCTTTCCATTTGTGTTTTTATTTTGTATCAATGTGAAACTTTTGTGAATTGATGGATAACGGTGTTGGATGAACAATGTGAAACTTTTGTAACATGTAACGATGGAACTATGTGTTGGCTATGTATGTATATATGATGAAACTTATGTGTTGGATATGATTGTTATATGGATGCTTGTTGTATATATATGTGTTGAATATCTCATATGTGAAATAGTGACCTGAGATTAAGAAAAAACAAAAAAAATTAAAAAAATTGTTACTAATGGCGCACTACCATGTGGTGCGCTATAAGTATAGCAGATAATAGTGGCGCACTGTGGGCAATACTAATGGCGCACTACGTGGTGCGCCATTAGAATACCAGATTCTAATGGCGCACCAGTGGTGCGCCATTAGTAAAAAATTCTAGTGGCGTGATACTAATGGCGCACTGGTAATGCGCCATTAGTAGGCAAAACTAGTGCGCCATTAGTAGGCCTTTTCCTAGTAGTGTCTCTATATAGGATTAACAAGTATAGCTAATACACCCACATTAATTATATATCCAACGTCCCCCTCTCATCATCCATGCCTTCCGCTTCATCTCTCAGACGCGTGCACAATGGCGAAGACAGGGGCAGTAAGGGCCCTGCCCCCCCCCCCTAACATGACTATATATCGAGGCTAATATGAATGTGATCATTAGACAATTGCTGCTAAAAGTGGTTTAAGTTCATGAATTAACCCTCCTCATAAAGGATTAGCAATGCTTGGCCCCCTAGGTCATTTATTTTTCATGGCTCCGCCACTGCGTGCAACAGCGCGCATTCTTGCCCCCTCTCTCTAAATATCGATCTCGCACTTGTGCATTCCTTCATAGTCTCCCTCCACTCGGCCCCTCGCACCATCTTCTAGCCCCCCACCGGATTTTGCCACATGTACAATCTAGCAGACTCCATGGTTGAACTTAAGCATAATGCACAAACCTCAAAACAACAGTGGTTTTCTTTTGTTCTAGAATCTTCCATATCATAACTGCCCAAACTTTTTTTCTAGTTGAATTGCCATTATTTGTTTTACTTTATGATTTACAATGCACAATTCCATGAATCATAAAATTTATTAAGGGCTTCTTTGATTCAAAGGATTCTCAAAGGAATTTGGAGGATTCTAATCATTAGGAATTTTTCCTATCTTGGTTGTTTGATTCGTAGGATTGTAAACCATAGGAATTTTTCCATATGATTCATTTGCACTAGATTTGATAGGAAACATCCCATCCACTCAAACCTCTTTGAAAGAATTTTGTGTTTTTTCTATGCACAATCAAACACTCGTACAATCATGTAGGATTCAAGACGACATTCCACTATAATCCCATGTTTTTCCTAGTCCCGCGTTCTTAGCTTTTTTATAAAAACTAATAGATTTTGAATGAGATGAACTATAAGAATTAAATGAAGGGCTACATTAGGCATATATGACTCAGAGCTTACATGCTATAGTATGGTATTTATTCATAATTTGGTTGCAAAATCTGATGCGTGCAATGCACGTGTACCTTACTAGTACTTCGAGTATGTGCAAAACACGTCAATTAGAATACCAATGGCACGCTACACAGTGTCTCTCTTACAGTTCATGAAGCCGCGTGGCACATGTGGAGGCGTTGTTGCGACCTTCTTGCGTGGATTGATCACAGTGACGTGCTGCTGGTTCCAGAAGAATGTACTCGTCCTCCCTTAGCCATACTGGTGCTACATGCACAAAGCGAAGATGTGCACGCACGCCACGCACGCACTCATTCCCTCGCACGCACACGCGGGTACACGGGCGGACGCAATTTTATACCAAGATCCACCCCATGTGATAATTTCACAGATGTAAAGTCGTTCACTTCATTGATGGTCAATTAATACAGCGCATGCAAATTGAGTGGACATGAGGGCGGAAGAAAGACATTATTACTCCACTGCGCGGATGCGAGTAGTTAAATCGGTTGCTAGTAGTACTTCCATTGGTCTCCTTCGTATTTTGTGCCAATTTTTGACAGTAACATAATATTTATGCATTTGAGTAGTGTAGTACTTGAAATTTATGTTCTGCTAAACTCATCAGGAGCCGTTTCGGGCCTCGAAACCAAAACCATCAATTAATCATTACCTTGTTCCCATCACATTCAAAAGCCTGCTCACACCTACTAGTACGTACCAAACCTGAACGTGTTACCACTATGCAGGTATTAGTACTAGTGCTAGTACTTAGGTTATAAAAAGGGGAACTACCTAACCGAAAATTACTCTACCTTTCCTCCTCATAAGTGCTTCTTCTTCGTCCGTCATTGCCATGGCCGGTGAGCAAAGCTCTAGGTCGAGAACTACTCGTAACAAGGGAGCAGCAACCAAGGCTGCACAAAAAAAAGAGGGCTCGCCGCCACACACAGACCTCGAAAGATCTCTCACGGGCAGGCGATGGCTCCCAGGAGCGCCCTAGCCGCGGAGGTGAACATGCCGAGACGGCGGAGTTGGAGACGTTATCCCTCGATGGCATGCCCGATCAGCTCAATAAGCACCTCAGAAGGAGTTCATCCAAGGCTTGATGGAGTTGCTAAAGGAGAGCCTCGACGACATGCCCGCTGAGCTCAATTAGCAGGGGGAGCTAACCGCCTGCTTGGTGATGCTGCTGAAGAAGAGCATTGCCTCGGAGAAGAAGGTGACCGGCGAAATCCTGCGACTTCAGGAGGACAAGGCGAAGCTCTGCCACGAGATCGACCTGTTGAAGGAGAAGAACACCGGCTGGAAGAAGCTGGATGAGAATAGTAGTTCCTCGTTGAAGATGTTGTAGGCCCTCGTCATGCAACAGAAGGAGGAGTTGGCGAAGCTCCGCATCGAGCACCCGGCTGCTGTCAAGGTACGTAATGCGGCCGTGGAACAGATGATGAAGGCTCGCGTCGAGAAATCCCGCGTCATGGACAGAATGAAGAAGATGGCAGAGGAGACGCGCAAGGAGATGGAGATCGTGGAGGCGATGAAGAAGCAGTTATGACTCCGCGGCGAATTAGATCATTTTGGGTGATAATCTTCCTTCTTCGTTTGCTCCTGTGTTTCATCTTTTGCTTCGGGTGTTTCGCCGCACGTGTCACATTCTCAGTGAGGCACGAATAGAACAATGCTAACAATGAGATGACTAGTAAATTAGATCATTTTTATCGCCATATGGCACAGGGCTGCCGTGTTTCATGCTCCTCCGTCGCAGTACTACTCCAGTGGAAAACTTGAGTATACCGCACAGTTCTTTGCTCCTCCTCGATCAGGTCGTCGGTGCATTTATACGAGTAGTCAAATCACAAGGCCCCGCCTTCCAGCAGTAATGAGCCGTCAAATCACAAAGGCCCTCGCCTCTCATGAAACCGACCAAGCTAGACTACCCCGCCCTCTAGCCTTTTAAAAAATGTATACTTTTGTACAGCAGTAGTATCGATGGATTGCGCCATGGAGCAAAACTTGAAATTAAAAAAAGGTGGTACATATAGAGAGCGCTCGTCGCCAAATTATGCATATAGTACTATTAAAAAGGCTAGTCACAATAATGGTGTCTAGCACAACCCACCCCTCAAATAAAACTAAGCATCCTGGAATTTTTTGACAACACTAAGCACCCTGAAATTCTTTGACAACAAAACTAAGCACAATGATGTTGGCCATATATATTGTACGTATATAATGTGAAGAAACGAGTGGTAGTACTATACCAACTAAAAGATGAAAGGTAAGAAATACTAGTATGTACGTACTGAAGAGGTAAAGTAACGAGAAGAAACCTAAAATAGTTCTACTGGGGGCTCAGCACAACACACCCCTCAAATTAAATTAAGCACACCTGAAATTAAACTTTGCAACTATTCCAGTAGACACTGCATTAGAACCACCTTGAGCAACGACACTGCCACCTTACTCGGAGTCCTCGTCCATGTCCTCGACTTCGTCCTTGTCCCTCTTCCTCTTGGCCGATACTTCTTTGCTTGAACCGCACACTTGGTTGTTGCTCTTCATCCAACCCTTCTAGATATTGAAGCAAAGGTAGCCATCCATTGCAGCGTAGTGTATGTGGTCTATATCTAGTACATTCCGCTGCCATGCATGAAGATGAAACGTGTATGGAGGTTTCTCTAGTTTACCGTATGTAGGATGAACCATGGCTCCTGCCAGGGTCAGTATTGAAGGCTGACGAGAGGACACCAGCCGATTCTTCTGCAGGTCGAAGGTGTTGCCTACAACGAGGCCTATCCGACCCAGGACTTCTTTGTCGTTACCAAAGTCTACAGTAACGAATTTTACTAGGTTGCTCTCGAGGAAGTCCTTAAAATCCTGGCACTCAACATCGGCATGCCATATGTGGTAGACCAAGCATAAGTCATGCACGCAAACCTGGATCACGGCGGTCTTCTTCCTCTCTTCGTCCTTTAGATCCTTATCTCATCCCAGGACTGTGGTGTACTCAACATCTAGCCCAGCGACCCACTCATCATCTGAGTCTTCGAACATGCGTCTGAAGTGAGAAAGGCATCCTTTCACCGTCACAGAAGAACGGGTGTAGATGACATCGAACTCAACACTGGTGATGGTTCTAACCTTATACTCACCACCGATCGTGGAATTTGGGACACCATGTATTTGGGAGGAGGGTTAGGATTAGTGGAACTGCCGTAATGTGAATGGACGGGACGACTAGGAGCGAACCGCCATAGTATTAAAGGACGTGAGGGGACGAGTAAGAGCGAACTGCCAGCGTGCGAACGGTAGGGTAGTGGCTTTCCATTCTCCCATGATACGGCCTTCCGAGAGCCCTTGGATCTGAGATCGAATGGTTGCATGGCGTGATTCTAGACCTATGGGTGAATATCCTATCCTGGAGGGTTATTCTGCAAATTTTTAGCAACTTAGCATGCGACCATTTGATCTTAGATCCAAGGGCTGCCAGCAACCCGTATAATGGTCGCGCCTACCACGACCGTCGCGTCGCACGCACGGTCACGCTCTTGGAGATTTAACACGGTGCATTAGGCTATCTGATGTTGGCATGTCATACATAGCTAGTCATCACTTAGTCACTCATACTACAATAAGGTTTTGGCTATAAGGTTGGCTATGAGTGTATTTTTTTTACTTCTCTCTATCTCTTTCTTCGTACTCCCTCTGTCCCATAATATAAGAACATTTTCAACAGTAGTGTAGTTCCAAAAACATTCTTATATTATGGGACACAGGGAGTACTAGTGTTTATTGCATTTGCCAAGGAGTGACCTCTTCCAATGAAATGGTGTTGCTAAGTTTGCTTCATTTAATTAGCTATAGACTCAAAATTGTCTTTTCACCTAGGTACACTCGCTTAGCACTGTTTCTTCCTTGGGTCACCAAACTAGTCTCTCTCTTCTTAATTAACTTGCCACATCAGACTTTATGCCTATGTGGAAAGCTTAAGCACCTGTAGGAGCAAGTAAGTACAATAGTGCACTTTACATGGCATTTTTGCATATGTGGAGGAAAGAGAAGCAAGGAAAAAGTGGAGAAGTGGGCTCTCATGCAAGAGCCAACCTCTACTACATGGTGGAGCATTGGGAGAGGCACCTATATGGAGGTGGTCAGGAATCAGGGGACTCGCGCCGGTCGTAGCGTCGCAGTTAAAATGATAATGGCAAGTCAAATCACGGGGCCCCACCTGTCCAGCAGTAACTCGCTGTCAAATCACATAGCCCTACGTTTGCAGCAGCCTACTCCTTCGTCTTCCCACGTCTCTGTCGAACTGACTAGGCGGAACTGCCCCACAGCCTACCGCGCAGGAAAAGCCCCGCCCTCGACTTTTAAATAGTATACAGTATACTAATTTTGTATCCATGGATTGCGCCCGCGCCATGGAGCAAAGCGTCTAAAAAACGGTGGTACACATGTACGGAGTTTATAGCATGCCCATCGTGTTCGCGTCACACCCCAGACGGTCGGTAGGTCTGGCACGCTGCTCTCCGAATGGAACGCGCGTCATATTGCATTCACACACACATGTGGGATGGCAATTGAGAATCGATCATAGGCACACTCCCCGGCACCGCAAGTCGGGTGACTTAATAGAAGAGGGAGACGAGCAATAGTACTGGAGAAGTGTTGTACTACGTTGGTGCCTGGACGATCCCTGCAAGACATGAAAGATTAGTTCGTCCATGCATGTGACCAGACTCCAGCAGACATGCCTGGATTGGCTATCGTCTACATATCGTGCAGGTTGTGTTGTACATGGCCGTAGTTGTGGTGATAAATCTAAAAAAAGGTTTCTTTTCATTTTGCAAAATTAGGTGTCATGTGCTTCAGATCACTGCGAGGGTTAAACAGCGACAACTGAGTTGGGCTAGTCATTGGGGGCACATGCACAAACAGTGACTACTCGGCTGCCATCTAGGTCAAGCCGGCTATGTTAATTAGGACATCTATCGATGGACCCCTTTTCTACGAGTTTATCTTTAATTTGAGCTTTGTTCCTCGTCTAGTTTGTCCGTCGGGATTCATGTTGTCTCCTTTGGTCAGTGAGGTTATGATTTCTTGTCATGTGGCATTTTTTCGTGTTATATGTTATAATCCGGCGCTTCAGATCAAAATGACGACAACTGCGCCTCCAGGCCACATGCATGAAGACTTCTCGACAGTCATTGACGAGGTCAAGCCGGCTCCGGTAGACAAAAGTAAACTAGTACTACTCCACTATATAGGCAGGAGCATCCGTTGCTTGTTAGTGTTGCTCTCTTCACACTGTCTCGGCCTCTCCAGATCTAAACAGGACAGCGGTGGCCACTCTCTCTCTCTCTCTCTCTCTCTCTCTCTCTCTCTCTCTCTCTCTCTCTCTCTCTGCTCACCGCTGGTCACAGATCCATCCGGATCCTCTCCGCCGGGGAAGGTGAGAAGGTGCAACATTCCCGCGATCATCCTCGGCAACGGCTCTTACCCACTGCTGGGCGCGTCCCAATCAGCCTGCCTTGTCGTTCTCTCCCAAGCACCGCTGGCGAGGGAGGGCCTCCGACCCCCTCTTCCTCGCTGCCGTAGTGTGGGAATATCCGGCCTCCCGCCGCCCACCTAGCGACATCTCAGCGACCATCAGGTATAACTTCCTTCGAAACCGGCCTTGCTCTACTTCCCGACCTCCTGACATCGCTGCATTTGTATATTTTACTATTTCTCAGGCCCCCTCGTAGGTAGGATTGATCGGCTGTTCGAAAACCACCTAATTTTTTAAGAGGTAAAACTAGTTCGTGCAATCGAATCTAGTACTACTTGGTTCAAACAAGGAAGAAAGGGGGTGGGGGTGGGGGAGGATTTGTTACCTGAATCTAGGACTTGGTCGAAAGAGGAAATAATGGGGGCGAAAAGTAGTAGAGACTGGCTATCCAACTGGTCTCTAGATCTAATAGGGAAATAAAGGGAAACACAGTACAAACTCAATATAAACCCGATCTATTGGTTGAAAGAGGAAAGAAAGTGGGGACTGGGGGACAAGTCAACAGAGTAAGTCCAGCACTAGATCTGCTAGCCTCACACAGTATAAGGTGGCTATAACGAACAAAAATGGGACCAACCCAGATATCTTGTTCTGATGTTTGTTGCCCCGAGCCACTCTTATGGAATGCCACTGGTAAAATGTAGCAGTCGCACTGTTAAAAGTAAGGACACGTTAAACCAATGTTGTTTTCAATGTAATGCCTCTAGTAATATGAATCAATGGCACTTCTTTACATGTCCTACTAATATTTCCCATTAAGATAAGTTGATTCTTTTCATTAGAAATGCAACTGTCCTGGTCCGCCTACTCTCCCGTGCCCAAAGTAATGTCGTATTTAACGGTTGTCATAGTTAATCCTAATGCACACACTAATATCTAGCAATGCCACTGCTTTAGAAATTGCTACTATCCTTGTAGGATTGCCATTCAGATAAGGAACATGATTCTTTTCATTTGATGCATGTTTCATCACTTGTTAGTCACCCTCCTTTCCACCTTTTTTGTGCAAACAGAGATATACATTTCACGCTCGATCTTAGTTGTACTGCACAAATGATATCCAAATTATAGTTGAGCATTCCAGGAGCTTCACAACCAACCTTGATGTTGCTCAATTTTATTGCAACTAATGAAGAAGAAGCTCTGTGGGTTTCATTTTCTGATGGAAATGGAACTGGGGCTGGAGCCCTTTTCTTAAAAAAAATTGAAGAAGAAGTTGCTAGATCACGGGACATTGCTTCCTTTTAGGTGAACTGCACCAAAAGGTCCCATGAATTGAATCATCCATGTTGGTGACTGAAAGAGCCAGCTTGAGCATCCCAGTCTTAGCACCCCCGGCCTCCATCCTTGCGACGCACGGTACACCTCGTTTGCCACCTGCTCGACCCTAGTGTCACTGATAAAATGAAGTAATAATATAGTTAAAATAGAGCGAGTGTCATCTCTATCATTTCATTTCCAATGTAGATAAAGAAAGTGCTTCTCTTTGTTAATGTATGTTTCATCAACTAGTCCCATTGTTAATGTTTAAGCGTTTCTGCAAACTGGGGTGCTTAATTTTAGTTGATCTATACAAAAATAGAGATTTGAATGTCTCAAGGCGCCTCCTTGTACTACCGCCGTACACCGACGTTCATCACTGGCAGAAGGTGTATCTGGGAGACTTGGGACGATGTCCAGTATGAGGCGTACCGTATGAGGCGTCGCAGGGCCCATCTCGCCCTTGCAGCATGGCATACTATGATACTACCGCAATATTTTCTTCTATTTATTTTGTGTGTTTCATCAACTATTGCCACTATAATTTAATCACGCTTTTTCATTATCTGTGCAAATAGGGTTATTCAGCTGCATTTTGGTGGAACTGCACAAATGTACGTATGGAACCGGCATATATGCAGAGTGTGAGGTGTGCTAAGTAAAAATTACCGACACCAACCATGCTGCATGCACGCATTGGCATCCACCACCACCAGTGGGATGTGTGCCGCTCTCTGTGGACGGATCTTTCTCGGCAGCAAATCCTCTAACCAAATACTAGTAGCTTATATTGGCAGTTTTCTAGGGAGTACTCTTTGCTGAAAGAAGCGCCAATCTATTTTTCTTTATTTCTACACTGTGTCACATCTTTGACCCAAAGGTCCAGAGATATTTTAGGGTGATTGGCATAGTACTCGGAGACTGATTGGAAGCATGATTTTCATTAGCTGTCACACTAATTGTAAGCATGAGTAGGTGGAAGATTAGGTTAGTGTGAAGCTTACCATAAACCCTACCGCCGCCGTTGAAACGAGGCGAGCATCGAGGGAACTGTGGAGAACGGCAGGGAAGCAACATCGCGCCATCTGGCCTCCTCTTGCGGTGGGAGGACGAATACTCCTATGGCTCCGGCTAGCTCTGCACCCTCACGAACGGCACACCATACTCGATCGATTCGTTATCCTCTAGGAGCTCGACCTTCGACCTATACGCCCACCACCTCCGCCTGACTGTCACCTCTGGCGAATCTGTCTGCTCCATCACCCAGAGGAGATACTCGATGAACTCGGAGGACTGCGGCGTGACTATCACCGAGGAGTACATGTACATCGCCGCCCTTATCGCCGCCGTCTCACTCTTTCACATACATTTCCACATGGCCCGCAGCGTCCTCGAAATCTCCCACTCATTGTCAAACCAACTAAGGATCTCCTTCAACCTGGCTAACTTTGCCTGGTCACCATCGGCGATCTGCCTGATTCGCTGCTGCATCCTCTCCAGAGATTTCCTTCTGAGTGGTCCAGTGCTAGCTTTGGAAGAGGAGAGACGGTGGTCTTGCAATGGAGAAGAGGGAGAGGCGGGACGGTGGTTTTGGAATGGAGATGATGGAGAGGAGAGGAGGTGGTTTTGCAATGGAGAATATCAGAAGAGGGAGAGGCGAGACGGTGGTTTTGGGATGGAGATGATGGAGAGGAGAGGAGGTGGTTTTGCAATGGACACGATCAGAAGAGGGGGAGGCGAGACGGTGGTTTTGAAATGGAGATGATGGAGAGGAGAGGAGGTGGTTTTGCAATGGAGAAGATCAGAAGAGGGAGAGGCGAGACGGTGGTTTTGGAATGGAGAAGATGGAGAGGAGAGGAGGTGGTTTTGCAATGGAGAAGAGGGAGAGGAGCATGCGGCAGCGATTTAGGATTGGACGAGAGGGCCGGTGCGCTGTGACTGGATCAAAATCAAAATCAATTTACCCCTCAATTAAGAAAGCGACCCCACATTAACTAGTCTCCCTTTTATTCTGGGTCATAATTGACCATGATTTTCGCACTTAAAATATATGTTATACGCTGCAAAAATAATATAATTTGAATGTACATTCAGATACGAACCAAACGATACTATTTTTGGTGACATGCATTCACATTTTTCTTGTCAAATACAGTACGTGGTCAAACTTTGACCCAAAATACGCAAAACAACAAAAAAATACTTCCAAGACCAGCGCCGCTCTTCTGCTCTTCTCCTCTTAAACCACCGCCGCTCCTCTCCTGTTCCAATCTAAATCTAGCGCCGCTCCTCTCCTCTTCCATTTCAAAACCACCGCCCCTCCTCTCCTGTTCCAGTCCAAAACCAACGTCGCTCCTCTCCCGTTCTAATACAAAACCAGCGCTGCTCTTCTCTTCTTCCATTCAAAAACCACCGCCAGCGAGTGAAGGTGCTGTGGAGAAGTATATCGATGGAGGAGTACAACCGATACGTGAGGATCGCAGACAGCGACCCTGTGAAGCTAGCTAGGATGTTGGAGATACAGTCTTGGTTTGACAACAAGGACCAACTAGCGGCGACGGCGACATCCATGGCCAAATATCTACAACAGAGCGAAAAGGCGGCGATACTCCCAGAGGGAGTCGCGCCGGAGTACATAGAGCTGCTCCTCTGGGCCATGGAGCAAACAGATTCACCGAATCCGATTGTGAGGGAGCGGTGGTGGGAGTATCGATCCCAGATGGAGCATCCACCAGAGATTAAAGGATCGAGCATCTACAGGGTGTCGTTTGTGACAGTGTCCTGCCAGAGCGAGCCGGTGGAGTCTTTGTCGACCGAACCCAACTGCAAGGGGAGAAAAGCAGTTGGCCCGACGACGCTTCCCCGCCATCGTCTCCCTCGCCATTCACATCGTCTCACGGGGTGGCTGTCTGCCGCCGAGGAATCGGAGGGGACTGCCCCCCCAGCCCAATAGTCGGGCAGGTTGTGAATTGTGTTTTGCGTTGTGTATTTTCAGAGTACTTTCAGATATGAATGTCTTTTGAATTTCAGATTTGCAGTATTGAGCATATGAAGTATTTTATGAATTCTAGAGATCTATTTTTATCACTTAAAAAATATAGTTTCATAGGAGTATAAAAGTGCAGACTATGTGATTGTCAGAGAAGAAACTGCAAGTTTCAGTTTCAGATAAGAAACTGTAAGTTCAGTTTCAGATAAGAAACTGCAACTTTCAGAGGCAGAGCATTTATATTAACATGGCCTTTTCAAACAGGGTTAACATCATGTTGGAAGTTTTATTCATGGTCGAAAATGGAACTACCAGCCAGTTAACATCATGCTGATCAACATTCATGCATAGCACATCTTCATATGATGCACAGTCAAAATGCCCACACAATGTTGAGTGTGCGAAACACAAAGAAAACGAGGGACGAAGTTTTGGCAAGTGTTGGACGTGGTTTTGGGCTGCCCCGTCTAGGCTTTCATTTTTAACATGCGCAGCCCACGACCTCGGATGGGAGGTCCATAGGCATGTTTGTATTTTCTTAGGGCCGTCATGTATCGACTGGCCTATGGACCTCCCATCCGACGTTTTATTTTTGGCAGCCCAATTTATGTATTTTTTGATGAAAATGCAGAGGTCTGTTCTATTTTTCTATATAAGAATAGGAACGCCAGGTCCACCTTATGTTTCCCTTCTAACTATATTATATATATTTAAATTATTTTATATGTCATTATATATTATTTTTATTGTCATCATATATTTAACGGATACTTACATATGTAAGAAAACAATATCCCACATCTTATTAACTTATAAAAATAATTTCTTAACAATAAAATCCTGGATTGTTTTGGCACGAAAATCCTAGTGATTGTGTACAAAAGCTTGGTAAGATTTAAGGACGAATGTAATAATATCACTTATTATTTAAATATATTTATAAAAAAATGCTCAGCCCCTTTTTATTTTTTGATAACATTGCTGGCCCAACCCAACATTATAATTACAATCAGCCCAGCAAAATCATGTATTTCGAGGAAGTGCAAATGGCCTGTAATTTTTTTGGAAATAAAGTAAATGGGCCGCATGGACGCTACATTATTTGTTCACCCATCCCAGCTAATGGTTGTAATTAAAAAAAGATCAAATTGACTGTAAATTCTACCGTGCAAAAAAAGACTATAAATTTTGAAAAAATGAGTTCAATACGTGCCACATTTTGGGAGGCTGAAATGTGGGCCAATAGGTCGAAGCCAAGGCAAGTCGTTGTTAATTTAGTCAACAAATGATTCTGACATGTTACCCGTTGGATTTACATCCAACGACCGGCATCCATCTTCAATCTCTCGTCTTCTTCCTCCAGCGCCGCCGGGACCACCTCGCGCCTCCTGCTGCTAGCAGCTCTTCTTAGCACGCTTCGCTATGAAGCGCTACTCCACCGTTGGCCAGTCCATCCCTCCACCCCTCCACACCTCCTGTTCTTCTACACCGACTGCCGAACCACACCGCACTAGAACCAGTTAACCCTTGTACACCTCTCCGTCTGCGACTCTACTCCCGCGTCTTCCCATCTCTGGTTCGTTGCTGTACGGGGCCTCGCCGTCGTCCACCACCTTGAATGCGCTCGGCGCGGCGTGGTCAACATGGTCAACGAATGACACCATCGGAAGTAGACTGTGCGTGGAGAGGCTGACAGCTGGGTCCACGACCGCACACAAGGAAATGCCTCCTTATTACGCGCAAAATAATGATTCCTCTACCTGACATCTGGGACCCACCAGAAGGGCCTCTGTATTTCGCGAAAAAAACGTGCCCCCCACTGACATGTCGGACCCACCAGCTATCTTCGCACGCAAGGAAGTGCCTCCTTATTATGCACAAAAAAATGAATACTCCCCCTGCCAGCTAGAACCCAGCATAGTGGGTGGCTGACTTGTGGACCTACCAAGTTGATGGGGATGGAGGGCTTTGTCAACTTAGTCAATATGAATGATTCTAGCTCCTGTTACCGTATGATGTTCATCCAACGGCCGTAGTGCTTCTTCAACCTCTCATCTTCTTGCTCCAGCCGCCCAAACCAGCGCCGGTCGTGCCGCGTGCTCCTGCCTCCCGTGGCCGGCTGTGATGCCGCGGAGGCCTCACCGCCCCCTACTACTCCCACCGCTGGCCAGGCCATCCCTCTACTCACCCACACCCCCTGTTATTCTGCGGCGACAGCAGCCTCACACCGCAGCCGAACCAGTGAACCCTCGTACTCCTCTTCGCGTGGGCATCCACTGTTGCGTCTTCCCCTGCTCCGAGTCGTCCCCTTCCTAGGCCTCGCCGTCGTCCACCACCGTGGTGCTCTCTGTGCAGCGTGCTCAACGTGGTTAAGGAACGACTTCAATCGGACGTGGACTGTACATGGAGAGGCTGACAGCTGGGTCCACGACTGCAGCAAGGAAGTGCCTCCTTATTACGTAGAAAATAATGATTCCTCCACCTGACAGCTGGGACCTACCGGACGGGCCACTGTATTTCATGAAAAAAACGTTTCCCCCTGACTGCTGGGACCCACCAGCTACATCTTCGCATGCAAGGAAGTGCGTTCGGGCAAAAAAAAATGATTCGCCCCCTGACTGCTGGGACCCACCAGCTACATCTTCGCACGCAAGGAAGTGCGTCCGGGCAAAAAAAACGATTCGCCCCGTGACTACTGGGATCCACCAGCTACATCTTCGCATGCAAGGAAGTGCATCCCAGAAAAAACTATTCGCCCCCCTGACTGTTGGGACCCACCAGCTACATTTTCGCACGCAAGGAATTGTCTGACAGTCGGGACCCACCTGGTCGAAGCATACATAGCGTTGTCATTCTGGTCACGAACGTGTACGTACATATATACTAGTGAATGTAGAGGCGCGCACGTGTCGTAGTAGAGGCACACACGTAGCATGTACACGTACGTATAGCAGCCTGGGTGCAAGAAAGCAAATACGGCCACGTATGTGTACATACGGGCGGGGTCTCAAACGCCTACTCGCGCATACGTACGGCCAAGGCTCGTGTACATGGCTGGGTTGGAACGGAGAAACAATGTCGTCGTCGTGTTCATGGGGACCCAACGGAATGCGTCATGTTCATGGGGAGGCAACGGAATGTGTCGTGTTCATCGGGAGGCAACGGAATGCGTGGGAGCCAACCGACTGGGTCGGAACGGAATGCGTCGTCGTGTTCATCGGGAGGTCTTGGATGGATTAGGCGATGGAAACGAGGACTGGCGTACCGCACAACGGAGGAAACGGCCTTGTGTTCGACCGGCCACGTTCGAAACGGGATCCTGTTCATCAGGAGGGGTCTGGCGTATGGTGAAACAGAGGAAACGGACCTCCTACGGTCGAAACAGGGGTCCTGTTGATCGGGA
This sequence comes from Triticum aestivum, assembly GCF_018294505.1. Lineage (NCBI taxonomy): Eukaryota > Viridiplantae > Streptophyta > Magnoliopsida > Poales > Poaceae > Triticum > Triticum aestivum. The sequence goes on from NC_057804.1 coordinate 554,850,601, forward strand.
GGGGTGTGGTGTACCGCAAAACGAAGGAAACGGACCTCCTACGGTCGAAACAGGGGTCCTGTTGATCGGGAGGGGTGTAGCGTACCGCAAAACAGATGAAACGGACCTCCTACGGTCGAAACGGGGGTCCTGTTGATCGGGAGGGGTGTCGCGTACCGCAAAATGGACGAAACGGACTTGTGTTGGAGCGCTACGGTCGAAACGGGGGTCCTGTTCCTCGGGAGGGGTGTGGCATACCGCAAAACGGGACTCCACGGGATACTGTTCATCTCCACCGTCGACATCCTCCAGCGTCCACGAGCTACCGTCGACCTCCTCCAGCTTCCACGGGCTCTTGTTCATCCAGCCTCCACCGCGCGCTACTCCACCGGCTACTGTTCAACCATCCCTCCACGGGCACCCCTCCACCGTCTACTATTCATCTAGCCCTCCACATCACAAGGTCCTGTTCATCCAGAGGCAATGCCACCGCTCACTATTCATCCAACCCCCCACCCCCCTGCGTGCAATGCTCACTATTCATCCAGAGAGGCAGCATCGATCAGCTTCAGTTAGCAGCAGTAGCGAAGGAATCGCTCGATCGGCTTCAGTTAACAGCCATCGATCGATCGCTCGAGTTCAGTAACGCGTAGCCTGCAGTGCAATCGCTTGGTTTCAGTTAGAGCCCAACGCCTCGCTCAGGTTCAGTTAGAGCCAACGCCTCGCACACACGCACGTACGTGTACGAGATAAACGCGCATCGCTCGGCCCCCAACCTCCCACCGTAACCGGGAACTCCTCGAAATTTTCCTCGCCCTTGCTTCTACCACGGTTTTTTCCATCATGGACGGCCCAAAGAATGTCATGCCGCTGCGTCTCCGGCCTACCCAGGACAAAAAGCCCAGTTTCTGTCATGTTTTTTTGTCATAGAAGTAGGAGCCCACCACATCTATGATGATACCGCATTTTGTCACAATTATCGTCATAGGAGTGTCATATGTATGACAGAAAAAAAATTCGTTCGGCCCAAAATGTCACGGATGTGTCTTCTTTTTGTAGTGCATGCCCCCTATCACCTTCGAAGCGAGTCGATCCTCAAGTCAGCACTTGTACCTGCACTTTTTCATTATCTTGCGTTGATTTAGTTCATGATGGATATTGTTCCGGCAAAACAACTGATGCATTGCACAATGTCTATATTCTTTCTAAAGCTAGAGAAAAATGATGGTGATATGAATAAGCAAGTATGAGTTTGATGTCAACCATTTATTTTGTATCTAAAACATCCAATACCATATTCTTACACTTACTTTCTTAATAGCATGTGATACAAAATTCCCACAGCAACGGGCGGGGCATCATCTAGTTCACAATAACATTTAGGTCTCATGTTTAGTCATATCAATGGCATAATCAACTAACGAGCAATAATAAAAAATCTCGGATGACAACACTTTCTCAAAACAATCATAATATGATATAACAAGATGGTATCTTGCTAGCCCTTTCTAAGACCGCAAAACATAAATGCAGAGCACCCTGAAGATCAAGGACTGACTGAACATTGTAATTCTTCGCAAAAGAGATCCAGTCACAGTCATACTCAATGTAAATTAATAGCAATGCATGCAAATGACAGCGGTGCTCTCCAACTGGTGCTTTTTAATAAGAGGATGATGACTCAACATAAAATTAAATAGATAGGCCCTTCACAGAGGGAATCAGGGATTTGCAGAGGTGCCAGAGCTCAAGTTTTGAAATAGAGATAATTAATATTTTGAGAGGCGTACTTTTATTGTCAACATAACAACCAAGATATCTCGATATCTTCCATGCTACATACAATATAGGTGATTCCCAAACAGAATGGTAAACTTTATACTCCCCCACCACCAACGAGCATCAATCCATGGCTGGCCCAAAACAACGGGTGTCGTCCAACTAATAACAATCCTGGGGGAGTTTTGTTTGCAGTTATTTTGATTTGATTTGAGCATGGGACTTGGCATCCCGGTTACCGGCCATTTTCTTGTGAATGATGAGCGGAGTCCACTCATCGTGAGAATAACCCACCTAGCATGGAAGATATAGATAACCCTAGTTGATACATGAGCTATTCGAGCATGCAAAGCAGAATTTCATTTGAAGCTTTGGAGTTTGGCAGATACAAATTTACTTAGAACGACAGGTAAATACCGCATATAGGAAGGTATGGTGGACTCATATGGAATAACTTTGGGGTTTATGGAAGTGGATGCACAAACAGTATTCCCGCTTAGTACAAGTGAAGGCTGGAAAGAGACTGGGAAACGACCAACTAGAGAGCGACAACAGTCATGAACATGCATTAAGATTAATCAACACTGAGTGCAAGCATGAGTAGGATATAAATCACCATGAACATAAATATTGTGGAGGCTATGTTGATTTTGTTTCGACTACATGCGTGAACATGTGACAAGTCAAGCCACTGGAATCATTCAAAGGAGGATACCACCCTATCATACCACATCACAACCATTTTAATAGCATGCATGTTGGCACGCAATACAAACCATTATAAGCTCCTAGCTAATTAAGCATGGCATGAGCAACTATAATCTCTAATTGTCATTGCAAACATGTTTCTTTCATAATGGGCTGAATCAGGAACGATGAACTAATCATATTTACAAAAACAAGATAGGTCGAGTTCATACCAGCTCCTCTTATCTCAATCATTTCATCATATATCGTCATTATTGCCTTTCACTTGCACAATCGAACAGTGTGGATAATAATAATAACGCACGTGCATTGGACTAAGCTTGAATCTGCAAGCATTTGATACAAAGGAGAAGATAAGGTAATATGGGCCCTTGGTTAGATCAACAATAATGCATATGAGAGCCTCTCAACATTTTCATTGTGGTCTTCTCCTCTCGACTCCCAGAGAAAAGAAAAGAACTAAAACTATTTACACGGGAAAGCTCCCAACAAGCAAAAGAAGAACGGGAAATCTTTGTGGGTTTTCTTTTAATATTACTACTACAAGCATGGAAAGTAAACTAACTAAAAGCTACAACTAAATATATATATTTTTTGGTTTTTCTTAAGGTTTTTCAAACACACAAGAAGAAAGCAAGAAAAAGAAAATAAACTAGCATGGATAGTACAATGAAAAAGTATGAGCACTGACAACTAGAATGAGTGTGTGAACATGAATGCAATGTCGGTAAGAAATACGTACTCCCCCAAGCTTAGGCTTTTGGCCTAAGTTGGTCTATGCCCATGGATCGAAGCTACCCTCTCCGGTGTACTGAGGAGTGTCCTCGGGGTGCCACTGGTTAGCGAGCTCCTCCGGATCCCACTGATAAACAAACTGTCGATATGGATCAAGTGGTGGCTCTGGAACTTGTGTTAGATTCTAGTATGCATAAATGTCCTCGGGCAGGATGAGGTACGTGCCTGAAAGTATGTTAAACAAAGAGGGTGCAGGCAAGGTAATAGTCTCACAATGAGTTTTAGCAAAAATCAAGTTATACTTAAGAATCTTCTTCTTATTTTTAAGAATAAAGTCATGTGCTACCATACTCTTATAGTCTAGAAAAATAGTGGGTGATACGTCTCCAACATATCTATAATTTTCATTGTTCAATGCTATTATATTACCCTTTTTGGATGTTTATTGGCTTTATTATACACTTTTATATTATTTTTGGGACTAACCTATTAACCGGAGGCCCAGCACAAACTGCTGTTTTTTTGCCTATTTTAGTGTTTCGCAGAAAAGGAATATCAAACGGAGTCCAAACGGAACGAAACCTTTCGGAGAGTTATTTTTGGAACAAACGCAATCCAGGAGACTTGGAGTGGACGTCAAGAAGTAAACGAGGCGGCCACGAGGGTCCAGGGCGCGCCCTAGGTGGGTGGGTACGCCCCCCCACCCTCGTGGGCCCCTCGTGGCTCCCCTGACCGACTTCCTTCGCCTATATATATTCACATACCCCAAAAACATCAAGGAGCACCACGAAACCCTATTTCCACCGCCGCAACCTTCTGTACCCGGGAGATCCCATCTTGGAGCCTTTTACGGCGCTCCGTCGGAGGGGGAATCGATCACAGAGGGCTTCTACATCAACACCATAGCCTCTCCGATGAGTTGTGAGTAGTTTACCACAGACCTTCGGGTCCATAGTTATTAGCTAGATGGCTTCTTCTCTCTCTTTGAATCTAAATACAAAGTTCTCCTTGATCTTCTTGGAGATCTATTCGATGTAACTCTTTTTGCGGTGTGTTTGTCGAGATCCGAAGAATTGTGGGTTGATGATCAAGTTTATCTATGAGAAATATTTGAATCTCCTCTGAATTCTTTTATGTATGATTGGTTAACTTTGCAAGTCTCTTCGAATTATCAGTTTGTTTTGGCCTACTAGATTGATCTTTCCTCCAATGGGAGAAGTGCTTAGCTTTGCGTTCAATCTTGCGGTGTCCTTTCCCAGTGACAGCAGGGGCAGCAAGGCACGTATTGTATTGTTGCCATCGAGGATAAAAAGATGGGGTTTATATCATATTGCTTGAGTTTATCCCTCTACATCATGTCATCTTACTTAATGCGTTACTATGTTCTTATGAACTTAATACTCTAGATGCATGTTGGATAGCGGTCGTTGTGTGGAGCAATAGTAGTAGATGCAGGCAGGAGTCGGTCTACTTGTCAAGGACGTGATGCCTATATACATGATCATGCCTAGATATTCTCATAACTATGCACTTTTCTATCAATTGCTTGACAGTAATTTGTTCACCCACCGTAATACTTATGCTATCTTGAGAGAAGCCACTAGTGAAACATATGGCCCCCGGGTCTATTTTCCATCATATATGGTTTCTATCTACTTTATTTTGCAATCTTTACTTTCCAATCTATAACATAAAAATACCAAAAATATTTATCTTATTATTATCTCTATAAGATCTCACTTTTGCAAGTGGCCTTGAAGGTATTGAAAACCCCTTTATCACATTGGTTGTGAGGTTCCTGTTTGTTTGTTTAGATACGAGGGACTTGCGTGTAGCCTCCTACTAGATTGATACCTTGGTTCTCAAAACTTAGGGAAATACTTACGCTACTTTGCTGCATCACCCTTTCCTCTTCAAGGAAAAACCAACGCAGTGCTCAAGAGGTAGCAAGAAGGATTTCTGGTGCCGTTGCCGGGGAAGTCTATGCACAAGTCAAGACATACCAAGTACCCATCACAAACTCTTATCCCTCGCATTACATTATTTGTCATTTGCCTCCCGTTTTTCTCTCCCCCACTTCACATTTGCCTTTTCTTTGCCCTCCTTCCATTCGATCTTGTTTGACCATGTACCTTCTTTTTGCTTGCATCTTCGCTTGCTAAAAGTATATGGATCCTCATCCACTTGCTAATCTCTTTAAGAGATCCAATTATGATGAACCTATTGCTAGAGAGTTGAGTGCACTAGATTATCTTTATGAGGTTTTACTTGAAATTCGTGAATCTGAAAATTGTGATGAAGTACTTTGTGAAGCGATTCATGATAGATCTTTGAACAAAAAGCATGATTGCAATGATTTTATTATAAATTATATTGATGTCAATTGTGCTAATAATATGCAAAACCCTAAGCTTGGGGATGCTAATTTTGCTATGTCTACTACTTGTTGCAATGATCATGATTGGGTGAGTCTTCTTATGATCTTGAAAATTTATTTAAGCCTCATGATGAATATGAGATTGATAATAGTATTTGCAATATTATTGAAAGTGGGTTTGGAAGAGTGACAACTTTAGATCCCATGTATTTGGAGAATGTTCAATCTTATGAATTTTTTGATAAAAGTGTGTTTGGAGAGGTCATGACTTTAGTTAATGTTAATCCCACTATTTTGCAAGAGTGTGAACTTTGCATGCATGTGGATCCTATTGAAAATATTTTATGTGATAGCTATTTTGTTGAATTTTCTTATGATCCCACATGTAATTATTACGAGAGATGAAAATATGATTGTAGAAATTTTCATGTTACTAAATTACCTCTCGTTATGTTGAGATTGCTATTGTTTCTTCCCGCTTCCTTGCATATGCTAGTTTTTGCTTACTCTGATAATTTGGTTTCCTATAACATGCCTATTAATAGGAAGTATGTTAGACTTAGATGTGTTTGTCACGTGTTTCATGATGCTCTCTTTGTGTTTCAATTCTTGTCTTTCATATTAGCATCATTGAAATTATCAATGTCTAGCTAGGGGCATTAAACGATAGCGCTTGTTGGGAGGCAACCCAAATTTATTTTTGTTGTTAGCTTTTTGCTATTGTTTAGTATTAAATAATTCATCTAGACTCTGGTTAGATGTGGTTTTATGTTTTAATTAGTGTTTGTGCCAAGTAGAACCTATAGGATCATCTTGGGTGATAGTTAATTTGATTTTGCTGAAAAACAGAAACTTTTGCGTGCACGCGAATAATTTTAATAAATCACAGAAACGTGTTTTTTAGTTTATTCTTTTTGCAGAAGATTAATAGGAAAATTTCCTAGGACTTCCTATTTTTGTATAATTGTTAGAGTTCCATAAGTATTCTAAAGTTACAGATTGCTACAGACTATTCTGTTTTTGAGAGATTCTGTTTTTCGTGTGTTGTTTGCTTATTTTGATGAATCAATGGCTAGTATCAGGGGTATGAACCATAGAGAAGTTGGAATACAGTAGTTTCAACACCAATATAAATAAAGAATGAGTTCATTACAGTATCTTAAAGTGGTGGTTTGCTTTCTTGCACTAACGGACCTCATGAGATTTTCTGTTGAGTTTTGTGTTGTGAAGTTTTCAAGTTTTGGGTGAAGATTTGATGGATTATGGAATAAGGAGTGGCAAGAGCCTAAGCTTGGGGATGCCCAAGGCACCCCAAGGTAAATTCAAGGACAACCAAAAGCCTAAGCTTGGGGATGCCCCGGAAGGCATCCCCTCTTTCGTCTTCGTCCATCAGTAACTTTGCTTGGAGCTATATTTTTATTCACCACATGATATGTGTTTTGCTTGGAGTGTCTTGTATGATATGAGTCTTTGATTTTTAGTTTACCACAATCATCCTTGCTGTACACACCTTTTGGGAGACACACACATGATTCGGAATCTATTAGAATACCCTATGTGCTTCACTTATATCTTTTGAGCTAGACAATTTTGCTCTAGTGCTTCACTTATATCTTTTTAGAGCATGGCGGTGATTTTATTTTATAGAAATTATTGATCTATCATTCTTCACTTGTATTATTTTGAGAGTCTTTTATAACATCATGGTATTTGCTTTGGTTATAAAATTAGTCCTAATATGATGGCCATCCAAGTTGGGTATAATAAAAACTATCATATAATGTGCATTGAATACTATGAGAAGTTTGATACTTGATGATTGTTTTGAGATATGAGGATGGTAATATTAGAGTCATGCTAGTTGGGTAGTTGTTAATTTGAGGAATACTTGTGTTAAAAGTTTGTGATTCCTGTAGCATGCACGTATGGTGAACCGTTATGTGATGAAGTTGGAGCATGATTTATTTATTGATTTTCTTCCTTATGTGTGGAGGTCGGGATCGCGCGATGGTTAACTCCTACCAACCCTTCCCCTAGGAGCATGCGTGTAGTACTTTGTTCTGATAACTTGTAGATTTTTGCAATAAGTATATGAGTTCTTCATGACTAATGTTGAGTCCATGGATTATACGCACTCTCACCCTTCCACCATTGCTAGCCTCCACTACAAAAAAATACACTTCCGTGATGATACGTGTTTGTCACAGTAGGTCGCGTTTTTTTTCATGCATGTACATCCATGACAAATTTATGACAGAATGAAGATAGTAATACCTATGATGTCGTAGAAGTGTTCCATGACATTACCAAAATTATCATCACGGAAGTGTCCAATTTCATGACGATAAATCGCGCGTCACAAAAGTGCTTTCATCAAGGGTGAGCGACACGTGGCATCCACCGTAAAGGAACGCTGTTAAGCTATCGGGTTGGGTTTTGGATCCGATAACCCGTTAACAGCCCCGACCAACGGGGATTTTCCACGTGTAAAATCATCATTGGCTGGAGGAAACATGTGTCGGCTCACTGTTGGGACAGATGTCATCCGCTCATTGGACCGAAGGTGCCTATGATACGGCAACACGTGGCACGGCCCAACAGAGGCCCATTCCTGTGAAAAGGCCGACCCATTTGACTTGGTCAAAAGGTGGCGGGCCGGCCCATGGAAAGCATGTTAATGGCTTGTTCGCATATAGCCCATTTACAGCCCGCTAACCCAAGGCCCGTTACGCCCTATCCGAATTAGGCCCAGTAGCGTCATTTGGACCGTCCAATATGATTCAGCCCATTTTAACTTCCGGCCCATGTGTGGCCCATGACTTCTTTCGGCCCATATGAGGACCTTTGTAACTCTTGGCCCATTAATGGCCCATGGTGAAACTGGCCCGTAATGAACAGAGTATCACTTTATACCCATTAACGGCCCGTTATTCTATTGGGCCGTTTCCAGCCCAAGTTATCTTTCGGCCTTCTCAGGGCCCATTGATTCTTGGGCTCACTTGCAGCATTCCGTTACATACGGCCCGTTACTGTCATTTTTTGCTTGTGTGCCAAATTCAGCCCGTCGTTACAGTCGGCCCGTTTGCAGACCGTTAATATTTTGGGCCGTTTTCATGTCAAAAAAAACCCATTGGGTTGTTTTCATAGAGTTATCAAATACGGCCTATTAACGGCCCGTTATGGTCCACGAATAGTACGGCCCATGATTGGCGAAATGATGATACGCCCCGTAGAAGGCCCATGGATCCTATGGCCCATATGAGGCCCATGGATAGTACAGCCCGTAGAAGGCCCATGGAACGTACATCCCGTAGAAGGCCCATGGACCCTACGGCCCGTAGAAGGCCCATTGATCCCTAAGGCCCGTATAGAAGGCCGATGGATCCTACGGCCCGTATTGAAGGACAATGGTCCTATGGCCGAACGAAGGCTCATGGATCATACGGCCTACAGGAGGCCCATGGTTACAACAGTCCGTGTGTTGTCATGATTATTTTGGCCTAATTACCAAAAATAAGCTATTGTGGCCACTAGAAAAACACAAAAAAAGAACTGTAGTGACTACAAGCAAACAACTAAACAAGACAATAAGGAAATAAATAAGCAAGCAATTAAGGCTAGCCTATTACCGCTATTACACATATTACATCCACTGGGCATCAAAGTTCGCCACCAGTGCAAATATAGGGAACAAATCAACATATTACATACACTGGCCGTCAAAATTGGCCACCAGTGCAAATAAACGCGGCAGCAAAACAAGAGCATAACTGAAACAACTTTAGAAGAGCTCAAGAAACGTTATCCTGGGTATCCACCATGCTGGCAATAAGCTTAGCAAGCTGATTAGCTTTGTCCCGTTTGGCGCTAAAATCCTCCAACGCTTGCTGTTGCACCAGAAAGTATGCATCTGAATGCTCCAGGGACTTCCGCAGTCCTTTCGCTTCTTGTCGCAGCACAGCTAATCGATGTCTTTCAGCTTGTATTTGAGACTCAAGAAACCGAACTGATTCAGACAGTGAGTTTGAATAGCTTGTGCAAGCGGTAGTGGCCAGTAACTCGAACACTAAACCAAGACAGGACTTTGGGGTTGTCTCGCTGTCTTCAAGATAGTCTTCCTTAGCTGTTTTATCAGCTTTGTTGGAGACCAACAAGGATGTCACTATCCTGAACCTTATCTGCATTACTTCCTTTACCATTGCTTAATAAGGCACTCTTCCCCAATATTCTGTCAGCATTCTAAAAGAAGAAACAAGCAGACACATAACAAGTTTAGCATGTACTAGTATATGAAACTCATTTCGGTGAACCAGTTCATTAGTAAGGTGGACAGGATTAAACTACCAAGTCTTCTATTGCCAAGTACTAGTACATAATAAAAGCATCAAACAAACATATATCTATGTCCTATGGTCACTTCATTGTCTTGCCAAATCAAATAGAGACACGGTTCAAATCATATTAGTTCAAGACAAAGCAGTAGTGAAAGAATACAAAGCGTGGGAAACTACACGGCACAACAACCACGGGTCTACATGTACAACAACACTATTGGCTCTGTTGTGATGCTAGTAATGTGCATGATATGAAAGTCAACTGTATACACAATTGAAATTGAAATCAAAAGAGCTATTGATAAGAGCAAACCTGTTAAAGAAACATGCGTGAACATACCTACTGTGCCATTGGAGTTTCGATTGGATCCTTCAATTTAAAAATAAGTTTGTATCAGTAAATACAGTGATACAAGAGCAAAGCAATCATAGTTAAAAAAGGCGCGCCTAAGAGAGCGCTTAAGCGCGCCTAGGCTCTAGGCGTTGGCAAAACGCATTGCGCATAACTACGCTTAATCTGTGCATAACTGCGCATAAGCATGCGCTTTGGTCAGTAAAGTGCAAGGCGGTGGCAAAACGCACAATTAACGCCTAGCGCTTTTTTGAACTATGATAGCAATGGAATCTTAAATTAGAACAGTTGTTCTTCAGGTTTAGGCACTTGTTCTACATGAACAGAGTACAGTAAGACGCAAGAATATAATACTTAAAAATAGAAAATGAGCTCATAGACCTTACCACATTCTTGGTTCGGGACCAGTACAGAACAAGGCGTTCCCAGTCATCGTCCAGTAAATGTGTCTCAGGAGAACGTAAGGGAATTTGATGAGTTTCTTTGCCGGTGAAGTGCGTTTTCTTCAGGTAATTCCGATACTGCCACCAAGCATTCTTGAAGATAGCAGAGGTATTAGCACAGGTTACCTCATCCTGAGTTTCCAAATCGGTCCTTCTCTATAGAGAAAAATGGGAAAATTTGCTGTATTATAACCATCATGGAGGTAGGATGTATGGGACGAAGCAAAGTAATTGCCATGAATAACATTACTTACACATAACTCCTGGACAAACACCTGCAACTGGCATTTTCCTTCATCTTCAGTATAATATTTCCAAGATGGGAAGATACGCACATACGATTTAACAACATCAAATGCGATAGATGCTAAACTACGACTGGCTGGTTGTGCTTCCTCCACAGGAATAGGCATACTAACTGGTGGAGTTGGGGTTCGCCGTGATAGTACTGGCCCTTTGGGCACTGGAGCTGCCTTACTAACTGCTCTTGTTTGGGAGCTCTGTGGTGGAGATGGTGCTGTGTCAACAGGAACCGGGTTACTATCGGTTGGGGTTGGGGTTAGATTCGGTGAAGCTAGTTCTCTGTCCATCGCAGTAGGGGTACAATTTGCGAGAGTTTGGGTTATGTGTGGTAGGGCTGGTTCTTGTGCATGTACAACCGGGGTGCTATCTCCACCAAGAGGTAGCACTGTTTTATTTGAAGACCGTGTTTTTATTCCGCTAGATACTGGCATCACCCGCTCCAATTCAAATGGCTGATAAACAGGAAACATAGTTGAATGTACAGACATTGTATGAGAGACAGATGCAATAGATAGTGTGGAAAAAAGAGGGCATGAAATAGTTGACATGTATATTGTTTAACTAAAACGGATAGCATGACATAATTTCACATATATGATGTCTATCTAAACTGGATAGCATAGCATAACATAATTCAAAGATATGATGAATAACTAAACAGGATCGCATGACATAATTCACCTACATGTTATCTAAGTAATCAGGATCGCATCATTTAATTCACATATGTGATTTATATGCTAAACAGAGGGCATTCGATATGATGTCTGAACTAAGAACATGGTGTTGAATATTGTGTATATGATGTCTAAACTATGCAATGCAAGACACCGTATGCATGATATGAGCAGTATAACCGTGCCAAGTTAGAGCATACACCTCAGTAGGGGAATAGGACTGGTCATCTGTCTCTGAATCCATCTCTGAGGAGCTATCGGGACCCAACAAGAGATCTGCTTCGACAGGTAGCACTGTCTGCTCTGAAGGCCTTGTTTTCACTCCAGATTTTTCCATCTCCCACCCAAATGGCTGATTCACAGGAAGAGTAGTTTAATGTACAAACATTGTCGACAAATGGAAATGTAATGAAGAAAAGGATGGGCAAGATATCATTCAAATATATGATGCCTGGTTAAACAGGATGGCATTGCACATTTCACATATATTATGGCTGGCTAAAAGACATGAGACTGCATAATTCCCATATATGATATAGAAACTAAACAGGTGGCATTACAGAACATGTCTAAACTAAGCAGATGACATATATGATGTCAAAAGTAGGCACTGCAAGGCAACATATGCATGATATGACTAACATCATCATGCCAAGGTAGAGCAAACACCTTGGGGGGTAAATAGGAGTGGTCAGCGGCGTCTGAATCCGCCTCAGAACAGATATCTTCCTCTGGATTACAATCTGGAGAGGGGTGGGGAGGGTTTGCCATTGAACCCACCATGGAGCGATGTCTGCATGACATTGTATTGCCGCGCAAAACTCTTCTCTTTTTCTCTACATGTTCAGCATGACTGTGTACAATATCTGACATGCATACGAAAAAATATGGTGAGATTATGTAAGGAGAGCATGCAGAAATTTAGAGTGATGGTAACAACCAGTGGATGGATCCAAAAATAATGATAGCAGGCTGATGATTGCTTTAAATTAATAAAAAGACAGATGATGATTGCTTTACTATTTGTTTCCCACCCAAGATGAACAACATAGGCATACCCTAGGTGAACCAGATATTAGACAGACATACTATTCATTGCTGCCTCGATATGTGCCCCACAACTAATTTAGAACTCAAGTTTGAACATTAATTTGGACCTGAGTTGGGAGTCCAAGAGCTGAACAGGACGATAAAGTAGCAGGTAAGTTTAAGCAATGCATAACATAAGCAGAAACAAAAGAGTGCGACCTCTCTTGTGGACCCGTGTACTCCTCAGGTTCATCTGCTGAGTCGATGATGGTGATGCCGTTGGGGTGGGTGCCGGCGGCAGGGAAGGAGATCTGAGGCGGCGAAAGACGGTCAGGAGTCGTGATGTCTGGTTTGGTGGATGCTTCTGTCGATGGAGCAGCTCAGGTGAGGTGGACGACGTCGCGGCAGGAGCAGGACAAACCACACAAAGTTCCCTTCGACACGTACCTGTAACTGAAGTAATTCTGTAAGGGCTCATTTGGCTTGCATGATTCTTAAAACGCAGGGATAGGAAAAACACCGGAATAGGATAGGAAAATGCACATGGTAAACAGAGCATTTGTAAACACAGGATTTCTGTCAACTTGGGTGTTTGGTTTACAGGAATTGGAAGAGCAGAGGAATGCAAAGAAACATGGCCAAAATAAAGAGAAACCATATGAAAGCGTGTACAGTTAGAATGTTATTCTGGCACTAATGCACTTGGTCTTGTTTTCATGCATAGGATTTTGAAAAGTAGGTCCAGGTGGATGTTTTGCTTCATTCCTTTCAACAAAATGCATGAATAATTGAATAGTAGAGTGCCATTGGAAAATTCCCTATTGCTATGTTTTTCCGTTGAACCAAAATAGCCCTAATGGATCGACGTGAATGTATAGTAATAAGTGATGCAACAAGTGTACAACCTCTTTGCCGTAGCCGTGTCGACCTCAGCATCATTGGGTTGGTCGCTGAAGCAGTTGAGGCAGAGGTGGCTGTCGGAGGTGTGGAGGAAGATCTGAGGAATCTGTAGACGGCGTCCAGGGCACTGCTCTGTTGTGATGGATCGTTCTGTCGTTGGAGCAGCTCCGGTGAGCCGTAAGACGTCAAGGCTGAAGCAGCACAAGACAGACATCGTCAATCTCAAGTGGGATTCTAATAGCATCTCCAATAGATGATGTAAAATGGATGTAAAATTAACATCACCAAAAACCACCTGACTACAACAGATGAGGTAAAAACTGTTGACTCTGAACTTAACTGTCGAAACTGAAATTTACTGTGGAATCTGAATGCTACTGTCGAAACTGAACGCAATGGTAGCAGAGAGGCACTTGACATGTAGTTTAGGGAGGGCCTGCAGTTCATCTTCAACCTGCACCCCCCTGAGCCGCCAGCCACCACCGGCCGAACCGCGGGCCCCAGCGCCGCCTCGCCGCCCCGAAACAACTCGCCACCGCCGCCCCGGCCAGCCCTCTAGGCCCCCCCCCCACCCTGAACCCTAAGATAGATAGTGGGGTACCTCTCCGGCGAGCCCTCGTCCCCGCTGCGGGTGGTTCTTCCTTAACTCCGGCAAGCCCCCCCAACCCCTGAAAATCGACTGACCCAAAAGTCGATTCAGTCGACTGAAGTGTGGCTTAATCGGAGCAGAGCAGCAGCACGAGCGAGGGGGAGAGCAGCAACAGTAGCTGGGTGAGCGAACAATCGAGCGAGAGCCGGAGCAGCAGCAGCGCGAGCAAGCGAGCGAGAGCCGGAGCAGCAGCAGCAGATCCGGCTGGTATGGACGCCGTCACCGAAGGGGCCTCGCACTGGGGGAAAGCCGCCATGGAGATGTCGCCCGCGGCGCCGGCTTCAAGGTAGCCGCTCCATGGGGGTGCGGGATGGAGCACCGTTGGCGCCGGGAGGTCGAGTTAAAGATAAGGTGTGATGCGATGAGTGTACAACCTCTTTGGTGGCGCCGAGTAGGCCTCGGCTTCGTCCGAGGAGTCGGTTAGGATGCTGCGGTTCCGGTGGAGCAGGTTAAGGAAGCGCTGTGGGGATGGAGCAGCCGTGATAGACGAGGCGATCGTCGGAGCAGCTCCTTGGAGGTGGAGGATGGGGCGGCTGAACCGGCGGGACAGCGAGATGGACGACGGATCCTCATCCGGGGAGGTGGACGAGGGACGTCACGCTGTTGCGGTGGACGACATCGTCGGGGAAGAGGCTCCGGCTGGGCAGCGGTGACGTGGCAGACGGAGGAGGGTGGGGTTTCGCGGCTGGAGCGGAGAGGTTATGGCGGCCTGGGATTTCGAATGGCGAAAAGGGGGCGATGGGAGGGGGTGAAGCATGATTAGGGACGCGCTTGTCCAAAATGTAGGGTGTGTTACAAAAGTACCCCCCCACACCGATTTGAACTAGCGGCCCTTTCGGCTCAGGGTTAGAAGGGGGATTTCACGTGTCGGGATTTGGCAGCTGGAGGGAGTTTTCGCGCGCGTTGTAATTTCGGGATAGCAAGGCGCGGGTTGTGAAGGCGCCAGTTTTGGGAGCACGATATCTGAATTTTCGGGATATAACAAGACGCGGGTTGAATTTTAGGGACAAGCCTAACGTGTAGTAATATTGTACTTGTACGTACCAAATCAATTCGCACTTCCCTCAACCAAAAAGAAAACGAAAAAAATAAAACTATTCACACCACACAAAGAGAGAGTCTTGCCCCGTTTTACTATACAAATGCTATTCAAAGCTACTCCCTCCTTCCATCTATATAGGGCCTAATGCGTTTTTCGATGCTAACTTTGACCAAATATTAGAGCAATGATATATGACATGCAACTTACACAAAGCACACCGTTAACTTCGTCTGTGAAAGGTTCTTTCAATGATATAATTTTCACATTGTGCATGTCATGTACTATTAATCTTGTCAATAGTCAAAGGCGGTCTTAAAAATCTCATTACGCCCTATATAGATGGAAGGAGGGAGTATGAATCCATGTTATGTCCGATTAATTTTTTCGCTTGCTGTATAATGCATGTAACCTACTCATACCAACATTTTAGTGCATTCCAAATGTCTATACTACCGCTGCAATTCGAACTAAATTTGAATTCGTTTCTCTATTTCAATAAGAATCTACAATCATGATTGTTGCCAACTTCAACCATCATTCGTGTATTACCTTAATAACACACCACATGATTACTATAGAGATAGATATGAACTATGTGTACTACATGAACTCGAATTCTATTTTTTGAATACACTTGATGTTGATTCCAAATAATAGTACATTTGATGTACTAACTATATATTCATAATCTAAACCATGTTCCATACGTACACCGTGTTTATCACACAAAGTATAGTGCCCCGCCCCCTACATTATGACAAGTATTTAGACCTGAGTTGCAAAAGCCACACATTAGCCCAAATTATAATCAATGTTCTACATTATGATATCTTCTTCAAGTATCTGTATCCACCTTTTTATAATGAATTATGATCTTTGTTCGTCTTTTACACCTTCACGATCCTCTTCTATTTGTAGCTAGCTAGCGCTAACTTTCTATCATGCATGCACACGCCCGCCCCCCTCACACACCCTTAGCGTCCCCTCCATCGCGCACGTTCATTATTTCTCTTTAGGTCGTCCACCAGCGGTGTGTGTAGGCCCCCGGCTCCTTCTTTCTGGCACACACCGGTCGATATACCTCTCTAGCCAAGTGTGCCTACAACAAACACATATATACTTCCCCTCTTCTCTTCTCACCGTCCATGCCCCCATATGTCCAATACGATTCCACGCAGGTGCACACTCCCGCCCCTCTTTTCATTAATCACATGCTCGCACACTCCTCCCCCCTCGACATGGCAGGCCTCTCGCACCACCTCCTAGCCACACCCTCTCCCCATGTCTGCCTCTCCGGACCTTATTTGCTTCTAACACGTGCAGGCGTGTATATGAACTCATCTCCCTACATATAGCCAGGTCGACTATAATTCGTTTTCACCAAGAACCGATACACTTACCTCGCTAGTTATGTCTCTCCTTTTCTCGGACACACGACGGTTGATCTTCCTATGTAGTTACGCATGATTACCACAACCATATCTTCTCCCCTTATCATCCTTGAATACCTCCCGACCCATCTCTCACACGCACATGCATAGACGGATAGACATCCCCCGCCCTCTCTTATTGATATTGCACTCATACCCTCCGTTTGTCTAGCAGGCCTCTCCCACCATTTGTGAGACGCCACTCCACCACCAACCCTCCGATGCTCTACCTTTGTCTTTTTCCCAACCTTATTCCTCTGCTACACATATCCATGGATGTCGATCGATCTCCCTCAATACATAGCTAGGTCTCTCTCCTTCCCCACACATATACTAGTCGATCGGTCTCTACCCACCCCCCCCCGCCCCACCCACACCCACACACCGATAGTCGAACGTTGTAGGTAGGTATCCATGCCACGGAGAAGAAATGCACCTCTGCCCTCTCAAATTCCAGTAGGCCAGCCGCCCTGTATCTTTGACGTGGGCAAACACAAATTCGATGGCACTCTTTATCGATCGCGCAGCCACACACTTCATCCCTGTTTTCAATTCTATCGATATCTCACGTCCATGACTCCGTTTCACACACATTGCATATTGAAATGATCCAGATGACGACTAGAGGGGGGGTGAATAGGCATTTTAAAACTTTTACGGATATAGCTTTATCCTAAACTAACGGATACTTTTCATGCCCAAATCCTAAATATGCTAGGCTCAACTAAGTGCACCAACAACCTATGCTAAACAAGATAGGCACTAAAGGAAACTAGCAAGCACAAACTCTATCACAAGATAAGGAAATGTAGAAACTACTAAGAAATTTAACTAGCACAAGATATATCAATATGAGCAAGTATGAATTGCGGAAAGTAAAGGGTGTGGGTACAAGATAACCACAAGTGAGTCAGGGACGCGGATTTATCCCGAAGTTCACACTCGTGAGAGAGCTAATCTCCGTTAGAGCGGTGCCATAGCCAAAGCTCCAGGGCGTCACCAAGTGACTCACTGTATTCTCCCTTTCGAGTCACCCCTAACGGATGAGCCTTGGTTCACTCGGGGTTGGTCTTGAAGGCGACCACCACACCTTTACAAACCTCTCCAGAGCACACCACAACCACGGAAGCTTCCGGAGGAACTTGACCACCTAGGCCACTTGAACACCCTTCCTCGGAGCACACCACAAAAGGAGGCTTCCGGGGGAACCTTGGCCACATAGGCCTCTTCACAATCTTCTCAATGTATCACCAAACCGTCTAGGAGGCAAAGCCTCCAAGAGTAACAAACTCACGGGCTCTCACTCGAACAAATCGATGTGGGGAGCTCAAACCAATGCAACAAATGCAATGCAAGGTCAAGCAACAAATGCTCAACTCACTCTCTCAATCTCACAAGATGCAACTCAAGAAAGTGGGAGATTGAAGAGAGGGGATGCAATGGAGGAAATCAACAAATGACTCCAAGATCCATCCACAAATCACCCTTCACTTAGAAAGGAGATAGGGGTTTGGGAGAGGTGGTAAGAGGCTCAAAATGATGTTTAGAATGTGAATGAACAGCCCCAAACCGGTGGGGAGGAAGGGCTCTTTTATAGCCAACTTCCAAAACTAGTCGTTGGGGCTCCAACGGACACTTCCTAGACACCCCGTGCCCACGGGGGTTTAGACCCCGTTCCCACGGGGTCCCATGCGCATGGTACAAGCCTGTGTGCACGGGGCCCCGTGCCCACGCGGGTCAAAAACCCCTTGTCCACGGGGTACCCAGAACAGCCTGCAGCAGGCCACTAAAACAGTGATAACTTTGGCATATGGACTCCAAATTCGATGATCTTGGGCTTGTTTTGAAGCTACGGAAAAGCACAAGGTACTCACATAGAGAACCACCCAAGATCAACAATAAATAATGATGCAAGTAATGCAAAGGTTTGAGCTCTCTATATATGACATGATCAAGCGACTTGCCCGAGAGTCCCTCTTGATAGTACGGCCATGAAACCTATAATCCGGTCTCCCTCCAAGCACCATGAGATCGGCAAAACTAGGAAAACCTAGATAAGGTATACCTTTGCCTTGCATATTCAACTTGAGCTTGGTGATGACTCCAATGCTTGTCTCAAGTTCGAATCCCTTTCTTGTCCACAACCACTTGGTGAAGATGCTTGAATTGATTCCTCATATTGCAATGAGGGAAGCCTTAACTTAAGCCCATCTTCACATGAGCATTATCATGATGTGGACTGCAAGCTTCAAAGCATATAACCTCTAGCTTCTCATCTTGCACTTGGAATCCTTGAACCCGATGACCATCACCACTTGATGTCATCCACACATAGGCTACTTGAGATCTTTCCTTTTGATGCAAGCCCATGAGAAACACCTAACCCACATAGACATACCAAACACATAGCATGGGTTAGGTAACAAAGCACAATTCGCAATTACTTACCATACCACTAGATCACTTGATCTCACGTGGTACAATGTTTGTGCTTTGAGAGTTGACCACTTAGATATAATCTTTGAGCTTCATCTTGGTCAACCAACATCTTTACTCGAAGCTCCATCTTGGTTCCTTGAAAGCCACAATGAACTCTTCATTTCCCTTTATTGCTTCAAGACTATATCACCAAAGACTCTTCCATGACCATATCAAGTTCCACTATGAATATCATCTTGGTCACCACTTGCCCTTCTAAAAACTCCATCACAATCTCTTGAGAGGCATAATGAATTCGTCACTCTAGTTGCTTGCTTCAAGACTTGATCAACCGAAACCCAACACATGATCTCACCATGATCTTGTCTTGAGACCATAACTTGAATTCTTCTCTTTGATTACTCTCTCAAGCCTTGATCCTCAAAAGCCCAAATATATCAATCTTTGAGATCCTCCAATGCACTCCATCATGAACATAATTAGATTAGGCATTGAAACCAATCTTGTTGGCTTTAATGTAAGTACCCGAAGACCAACTTGAAACCTCACTGGATATGGGATCGCGAGAGCCAACACCTAGGCCAAGTAAGCATGGGGTATCCAGAGAAGGATACCATGAGGACTTCTTCGGATGCTTTGATGGAAGACTTCCAAAACATCCCAATGCACTTCAAGCATCACTATGGAACATATCTTCATATAAGATTCAATGCACTTGATGCTCCATAGGAATTGTCACTTAGTACCAAAGCATAGGGCAAATATATCTTCATATATATGGACTTCATCCTTGATTCTGTCCAATATCCTTGAGGCACTATCTTCATATATATATATATATATATATATATATATGGACTTCATTCTTGATTCCGTCCAATATCCTTGAGGCACTATCTTCATATATATGGACTTCATCCTTGATTCCGTCCAATATCCTTGAGGCACTATCTTCATATATATATATGGACTTCATCCTTGATTCCATCCAATATCCTTGAGGCACTATCTTCATATATATGGACTTCATCCTTGATTCCGTCCAATATCCATGAGGCACTATCTATGGACAAAACCTTCAAACATATCTCACTGAAAACATTAGTCCATAGAGATTGTCATTTAATTACCAAAACCACACTTAGGGGCTACATGCCCTTTCAATCTCCCCCATTTTGGTAATTGATGACAATCTCAACAAGAGGGTTTATATAATGAATTTAAAACAAGTATGCAATCTATCCGAGAATAAATTGTATACTTGAGGTGGTTTTGATAGCTTCAAACATCACAAAGATAGTTGATGTTATCAAAACCAGTTGTACTAGCATAGAAATACTACACAAGAATTTGATGCTAGTAGAACCACAATATATAGAGCAAACTCCCCCACAATATATGCACAGGAAATGACTTGGTGGAGTTTCCTCTATATACACATCCATGCAATGAGCAAGCACAAGAAAAGTAGATAAGCATGAATGACAGGAACCAACCCACTTCACCTAAACCCTCTAAACTTCTCCCCCATTGGCAACAAGTGCGAAAATGGAAGAAAAATCTAGACGGCCAATATAGTATGAGTTCCTCCTTAATTTGTGCATTTCTCATATTATGAGTAGAATCAAATGCACATATCCAGTTACGAACAAAAGAAGAAATTCACACTATATTGAGCATCCATAGAATGCACCAAAATGATATGACAATAGAATCAAACATTCAAAGGATCAAAAGAACATATTTTGGACAAGGGATAATGGAGATATCCAATATGATAATCATGCTAAGCATGGGTCCAAAATATATCCAGCAACTCATGAGTGCAAACATATGTGCAAAACATACAAGCACTCACTCAACAAGTACTAATCATGCCATGATGCAACACACACAATGTTGACTCTAACTTGAATAAATGCATGAAGTAAGTACTTGTTACCAAGAGATAAAGCATTGGTTCAAGGGGCCCTTGATCTAGTACGTGAACATGAGGGACTTGATCTTGTTCTTGGATAGGTATATGATCTCCCATAGCATCTTGCTCTTGTGTTGGGGGTGATGACTTCCCTTATGGTCAATCCACAAGAGGGGCTCTTACTCCTTCTTCTTCTACATGGACAAGGGGTGTTTCTTGTGGAAGAATATGACCAATCCCCATTGTACTTGTAGCTTGGGAAGGAGCCTCATCACCTACAACACTTGAAACAAATTGCTCCTCATGGAAGCCGTTTTTCTCATCACACTCCACATTCACGATTTCCTCAACACATCCCGTGGATTTATTGAGAATATAGTAAGTGTGGGAGTTTTATGCATATCCAACAAAAAGACCCAAATTTTTTATAACCAGGTTTACATGGTGACAATGAAACACTTATAACCGAACCGGGTTTTAATTTATCTTCTCTCTCAAATCAATGAATCAACCAAGCTTGGCTCTAATAATTTTCCATGGTGTCTCCACCTTCCTCATGAATAAGCCAAGCATCCAATGCTTCTCCAATGTACCTAAAACACATTAAGGTACAATTTGGTCCCCAAACTTATTGGGTCCGAAGTAGTTAGTCCAACCACAATACATAGGGCAAACTCCATATTATATATGTGCAAAAGGATATGAACTTTGAAGTTCATGCACACTTTTAATCATTAATGATTTGATGGAGTTTACCCTATAGAGAGGGTCAAGTAGAGCAATCAAGGCATGAAAAACTATATAAATAAATATGCATGCACATTCCTACCAAGATCCAAAGTGATACAATTTGGACAAAATAACACTTAAACGAAGAATACTCCAAAAAATAACATAAAGCATTCAAGTTGTCCAAATTATATCAAAGTGACAAGTCCACACATGACCGCAAGAAAAGTACAACATATGAACTAAGCAAAAACCAAAGAGCATAGGATATACATTACACACATGCTCAAAGGCTTATCTCACTCAAGTAGATAATGGAGTACAAGCAGTGAGATAAGGCAAGTTGAGCACAAGCTGAGAAGAAGATGATCATAAAACTCTATCACAAGAAGAAATACCAATTGGTATTTGGAACTAACACTCGGTGGTAGAATCCGAAGAAGCACAAGATCATAATCAACAACCACCCCGTGCGCACGGGGGTCAAAAGACCCCGTGCGCACGGGGGTCAAAAGACCCCGTGCACACAGGGTATCTAGGGAGTTACATAGTACCCCGTGTGCACGGGGGTCAAAAGACCCCGTGCACACGGGGTACCCAGATAGTTGTGCAACACCCCGTGCGCATGGGGGTTAAAAGATCCCGTGCGCATGGGGTATCTAGAACTTTTCTGGTGCAACTTTCTGGATACCACGGCAAGCACACAACAAAGGCAAATAACCACCTACAAGAGATAATTAATGGATACTCTGAGAATCTGAATTTCAAATGAGCTTGACATACCACATAGTGACTAGATAATATTGAGTATCAATACTATGTGGTATTTCTCATATTCACATTTTGGGTTTGTGATGCGCACAAAACATAACACTCCCCCATAATGTGATGATCCACTAATATCTCGCAAGAGCCAAACAACATACAAATAAGGCTCAAGACAACAAGCAACACTATATGATGTGCAATGCAACCTAAACATGCTAGATAACACAAATCAAGCATACTAGGAAGCACAACATATAAATGCACATGCTAGATACAAAACCTAAGCATGCAGGGGGCGAGTAACTTTCAATGTAAGCAATACAAATACAAGTTACCACAAGGAGGAACACTGGATAGATAATATGAAGATAATCCACATGACTTGGCTCGAACAAATAAATGGTGAATATTCTTTTCTTCATGAACTAGCCAAATCTCCAATGTCCCCCACACACCTATTGATCAAGGTTGAGCTTGATGGTCCCCAACCAAGTTGGGTCCTAAGAAGTTAGACACAATAGGCTTGGCAACCCAAACGGCCTTTTCCATTTCCAAACCACTTTGGGCGCCAACAAACTTGGCAAACAAATTTCCAACAACATCCTTCCTAAGCAAATAATGATCATTGACTAGAGGAGGCTTGGGGATGTTACCGTTGGGACAAGATGAAGATATGTGTCCCTTCTCACGACAAATATAGCAACATGTGCTCCCCCTTCTCTTCTTCTTTACTTTCTCAATTTGGGGAGCATTTCCTTGGTTCATTATTGGTAGTGGCCCTTCTTCAGCTTGAGGTTGACCTTGAGATTGAAATTGAGGTTGACCTTGAGATTGAACTTGAGGCCGCTTCCCTTGTTGCTTCACATTTGAAGCCTTCTTCTTCAATGGACAAGATCTCACATGGTGTCCAACATTCTTGCACTTGAAGCATGTGATGTTGGCCGGATTCTTGACTTGGTCTTGTTCCTTATTCCTTTTCTCGGACTTCTTGTTGTTGGAGATCAAACCAAGTCCACCCTTGTCATGAGGGGATTTTTGACCACCCAAAATATTGTTGAGAGTGGAATTTCCTTCATGACACATTTCCAAGTCTTTCTTCAAAATAGTGACTTGAGCCTTGAGCTCTTTGTTTACCTCTACAAGGTTAGTATAAACAAAAGTACTAGAGGAAGTAGAAACTTCATTATTATAGCAACAAGGCAATGAGAGCAATTCGTCACAAGAATCGGCTATCATATGTCTAGATGAATTACTAGGACTAGCACATGTCAATAAATCATTTTGAGTAAATATAGTGCTAATGTCCACATGAGGCTCACGAGATGTTACCTTAGTCACAACAGCCTCATGAGCTAACTTTAGCCTTTCATGGGAGATTAGAAGGTCATCATGAGAGCCCGAGAGCTTTTCATGACTTTCTTCTAATTTCCCATAATTGCTAGTTAGCAAAACAAATTGAGCCCTTAGCTCAACATTCTCCTTCAAGATAGATGCTTCACAAGGAGTAGAGTTAGTAGCACAAGCATCATTTACAATATGAGAGGAGCTAGAAGAAACTAGAGACTTCACATAAGTAGCTTGAAGCTCCTCATAAGACTTAGTGAGTTTGGTGAGCTCTACATTGACATTCTTGTAGACAAGGTCAAGGTGCTCAAAATCCTCTTTAAGTTGATCATGAGCAACTTCAATCTCTTCTTTAGAAGATTCTAAATCTCTAAGAGTTTCAGGAGCATCAAGAAGGTTAATATCAAGTTTTTCATTATGTTCTTGCTCTTCGTGAAGTAAATCATTACACTTTCCAAAATGAGTAATAAGATCTTTAAATATCTCATAAGTGTTCTTATTTACCCCACGAAGAGAATTGCCAATTTCATATATTTCTTGACTCATATCCCTATCACATTCATCATCACTCTCATCATTATCATTACTATGAGTAGATGATACCTCGGTAGTACCTCTTGCCATGAGGCACATGTGAACATCGGAGATTGATGATGATTCTTTTGGAGAGGGAGATTCTTCATCATCAAGAGTAGGATATCCGTGTCCATCCTCTTGACACTCATAGCATTTCCTCTCCAACGTGGTGATGTCCTTCTTTGCTCCTCTAGCAATTTCCTCAATAATGGTGTGTGCATTATTTTCTCTTGTTTCCTATACATGGTTAGTCAAACAACAACTAGAGGAAATAGAAGCATAGAGATCATGGAAATAAGGACTATCAAGCATATCATCACAAAAGGTATTCAAGGAATCTCCAAATGATATGCATGGACTATCGACACAAGAAAGTAAGTCATTTTTTCTAGATATGCTCAAGTCCATAGAATCTACAGCACTAGCATGTATACATGAAAGATAATCAATGTTTAGCACAACATCATCATCACAAATAATATTTCCACTCACCATGTCATTACCTTGGGACATGCCATGTGATGGTGAGGTGGAAGAAGTAGAAATGTCCAAGCACATGGATGAAGAAGCAATATGGAGTTCTTCATGATTTGAAGATGTGGAGAACTCCTCAATTGACTCCTCTGACATATGATGAATATCAACAAGATTGGACCCACCATATATTTCTTCAAGTTTGGTCCGCATAACATGAGCCGTCACACAAGTCATGATTGACTCAAACACTTCAAGGGATATAGACCGGATTATGGCATTCTTAGCACCATACGCACAAAACATATCTTCATTTTCCTCATTAGTTGGAAACAGGTCATCATTCCACGGAGAAGCCCCTACAAGAACAATTCACACAAAATTTGGACCCATGGTCCGGAAATGACAAAGCATGCGAATTTTCCGCAAGTGATAGTTTGTGCCACTAAAACAAAAGGTGTCATCCTGCACTATACCACTAGTCGACATCTTTACTCTCTAGGCGGTGAAGCCTACCAAGGAGAGACCAATGCTCTGATACCAATTGAAATGATCTAGATGACGACTAGGGGGGTGAATAGGCGTTTTAAAACTTTTACGGATATGGCTTTATCCTAATGCGGAATTAAACTAACGGATACTTTTCATGCCCAGATCCTAAATATGCTAGGCTCAACTAAGTGCACCAACAACCTATGCTAAATAAGATAGGCACTAAAGGAAACTAGCAAGCACAAACTATATCACAAGATAAGGAAATGTAGGAACTACTAAGCAATTTAACTAGCACAAGATATATCAATATGAGCAAGTACGAATTGCGAAAAGTAAAGGGTGTGCGTATGAGATAACCACAAGTGAGTCACAGACGCGGATTTATCCCGAAGTTCACACTCGTGAGAGTGCTAATCTCCGTTAGAGTGGTGTCGTAGCCAAAGCTCCGGGGCGTCACCAAGTGACTCACCGTATTCTCCCTTTAGATTCACCCCCAACGGATGAGCCTCGATTCACTCGGGGTTGGTCTTGAAGGCGACCACCACACCTTTACAAACCTCTCTGAAACACACCACAACCACGGAAGCTTCCGGAGGAACTTGACCACCTAGGCCACTTGAACACCCTTCCTCGGAGCACACCACAAAAGGAAGCTTCCGGGGGAACCTTGGCCACATAGGCCTCTTCACAATCTTCTCAATGTATCACCAAACCGTCTAGGAGGCGAAGCCTCCAAGTGTAACCAACTCACGGGCTCTCACTCGAACAAATCGATGCGGGGAGCTCAAACCAATGCAACAAATGCAATGCAAGGTCAAGCAACAAATGCTCAACTCACTCTCTCAATCTCACAAGATGCAACTCAAGAAAGTGGGAGATTGAAGAGAGGGGATGCAATAGAGGAAATCAACAATTGACTCCAAGATCCATCCACAAATCACCCTTCACTTAGAAGGGAGATAGGGGTTTGGGAGAGGTGGTAAGAGGCTCAAAATGATGTTTAGAATGTGAATGAACAGCCCCAAACTGGTGGGGAGGAAGGGCTCTTTTATAGCCAACTTCCAAAACTAATCGTTGGGGCTACAACGGACACTTCCTGGACACCATGTGCCCACGGGGGTTTAGACCCCGTGCCCACGGGGTCCCGTGCGCACGGTAAAAGCCCGTGTGCACGGGGCCCCGTGCCCACGCGGGTCAAAAACCCCGTGTCCACGGGGTACCCAGAACAGCATGCAGCAACCCACTAAAACAGTGATAACTTTGGCGTACGGACTCCGAATTCGATGATCTTGGGCTCGTTTTGAACCTATGGAAAAGCACAAGGTACTCACATAGAGAACCACCCAATATCAACAATAAGTAATGATGCAAGTAATGAAAAGGTTTGAGCTCTCTATATACGACATGATCAAGCTACCTGCCCGAGAGTCCCTCTTGATAATACGGCTATCAAACCTATAATCCGGTCTCCCTCCAAGCACCATGAGACCGGCAAAACTAGGAAAACCTAGATAAGGTATACCTTTGCCTTGCATATTCAACTTGAGCTTGGTGATGACTCCAATTCTTGTCTCAAGTTCGAATCCCTTTCTTGTCCACAACCACTTGGTGAAGATGCTTGAATTGATTCCTCATATTGCAATGAGGGAATCCTTAACTTAAGCCCATCTTCACATGAGCATTATCATGATGTGGACCGCAAGCTTCAAAGCATATAACCTCGGGTTTCTCATCTTGCACTTGGAATCCTCGAACCCGATGACCATCACCACTTGATGTCATCCACACATAGGCTACTTGAGATCTTCCCTTTTGATGCAAGCCCATGAGAAACACCTAACCCACATAGACATACCAAACACATAGCATGGGTTAGGTAACAAATCACAATTCATAATTACTTACCATACCACTAGATCACTTGATCTCACACGGTACAATGTTTGTGCTTTGAGAGTTGACCACTTAGATATAATCTTTGAGCTTCATCTTGGTCAATCAACATCTTCACTCGAAGCTCCATCTTGGTTTCTTGAAAGCCACAATGAACTCTTCATTTCCATTCATTGCTTCAAGACTATATCACCAAAGACTCTTCCATGACCATATCAAGTTCCACTATGAATATCATCTTGGTCACCACTTGCCCTTCTAAAAACTCCATCACAATCTATTGAGAGGCATAATGAATTCGTCACTCTAGTTGCTTGCTTCAAGACTTGATCAACCAAAACCCAACACATGATCTCACCATGATCTTGTCTTGAGACCATAACTTGAATTTTTCTCTTTGATTACTCTCTCAAGCCTTGATCCTCAGAAGCCCAAATATATCAATCTTTGAGATCCTCCAATGCACTCCATCATGAACATAATTAGATTAGGCATTGAAACCAATCTTGATGGCTTCAATAGAAGCACCCGAAGACCAACTTGAAACTTCACTGGATATGGGATCTCGAGAGCCAACACCTAGGCCAAGTAAGCACGAGGTATCCAGAGAGTTGACACTCGACCCCGTGCTCACGGTACAAGCTCGTGTGCACAGGGTATCCAGAGAAGGATAGCATGAGGACTTCTTCGGATGCTTTGATGGAAGACTTCACAAAACAGCCCAATGCACTTCAAGCATCACTATGGAACATATCTTCATATAAGATTCAATGCACTTGATGCTCCATAGGAATTGTCATTTAGTACCAAAGCATAGGGCAAATATATCTTCATATATATGGACTTCATCCTTGATTCTGTCCAATATCCTTGAGGCACTATCTTCATATATATATATATATATATGGACTTCATCCTTTATTCCGTCCAATATCCTTGAGGCACTATCTTCATATATATGGACTTCATCCTTGATTCCGTCCAATATCCTTGAGGCACTATCTTCATATATATATATGGACTTCATCCTTGATTCCGTCCAATATCCTTGAGGCACTATCTTCATATATATCGACTTCATCCTTGATTCCGTCCAATATCCTTGAGGCACTATCTATGGACAAAACCTTCAAATATATCTCACTGAAAACATTAGTCCATAGAGATTGTCATTTAATTACCAAAACCACACTTAGGGGCTACATGCCCTTTCAATCTCCCCCATTTTGGTAATTGATGACAATCTCAACAAGAGGGTTTATATAATGAATTTAAAACAAGTATGCAATCTATCCGAGAATAAATTGTATACTTGAGGTGGTTTTGATAGCTTCAAACATCACAAAGATAGTTGATGTTATCAAAACCAGTTGTACTAGCGTAGAAATACTACACAAGAATTTGATGCTAGTAGTACCACAATATATAGAGCAAACTCCCCCACAATATGTGCACAGGAAATAACTTGGTGGAGTTTCCTCTATATACACATCCATTCAATGAGCAAGAACAACAAAAGTAGATAACCATGAATGACAGGAACCAACCCACTTCACCTAAACCCTCTAAACTTCTCCCCCATTGGCAACAAGTGCCAAAATGGAAGAAAAATCTAGACAGCCAATATAGTATGAGTTCCTCCTTAATTTGTGCATTTTTCCTATTATGACTGGAATCAAATGCACATACCCAGTTACGAACAAACGAAGAAATTCACACTATATTGAGCATCCATAGAATGCACCAAAATGATATGACAATAGAATCAAACATTCAAAGGATCCAAAGAACATATTTTGGACAAGGGATAATGGAGATATCCAATATGATAATCATGCTAAGCATGGGTCCAAAATATATCCAACAACTCATGAGTGCAAACATATATGCAAAACATACAAGCACTCACTCAACAAGTACTAATCATGCCATGATGCAACACACACAATGTTGACTCTAACTTGAATAAATGCATGAAGTAAGTACTTGTTACCAAGAGATAAAGCATTGGTTCAAGGGGCCCTTGATCTAGTACGTGAACATGAGGGACTTGATCTTGTTCTTGGATAGGTATATGATCTCCCATAGCATCTTGCTCTTGTGTTGGGGGTGATGACTTCCCTTATGGTCTATCCACAAGAGGGGCTCTTACTCCTTCTTCTTCTACATGGACAAGGGGTGTTTCTTGTGGAAGAATATGACCAATCCCCATTGTACTTGTAGCTTGGGAAGGATCCTCATCACCTACAACACTTGAAACAAATTGCTCCTCATGGAAGCCGTTATTCTCATCACACTCCACATTCACCATTTCCTCAACACATCCCGTGGATTTATTGAGAATATAGTAAGTGTGGGAGTTTGATGCATATCCAACAAAAAGACCCAAATTTTGTATAACCGGTTTTACATGGTGAGAATGAAACACTTACAACCGAACCGGGTTTTCATTTATCTTCTCTCTCAAATCAATGAATCAACCAAGATTGGCTCTAATAATTTTCCATGGTGTCTCCACCTTCCTCATGAATAAGCCAAGCATCCAATGCTTCTCCAATGTACCTAAAACACATTAAGGTACAATTTGGTCCCCAAACTTATTGGGTCCGAAGTAGTTTGTCCAACCACAATACATAAGGCAAACTCCATATTAAATATGTGCAAAAGGATATGAACTTTGAAGTTCATGCACACTTTTAATCATTAATGATTTGATGGAGTTTACCTTATAGAGAGGGTCAAGTAGAGCAATCAAGGCATGAAAAAGTGTATAAATAAATATGCATGCACATTCCTACCAAGATCCAAAGAGATACAATTTGGACAAAAGAACACTTAAACGAAGAATACTCCAAAAAATAACATAAAGCATTCAAGTTGTCCAAATTATATCAAAGTGACAAGTCCACACATGACCGCAAGAAAAGTACAACATATGAACTAAGAAAAAACCAAAGAGCATAGGATATACATTACACACATGCTCAAAGGCTTATCTCACTCAAGTAGATAATGGAGTACAAGCAGTGAGATAAGGCAAGTTGAGCACAAGCTGAGAAGAAGATGATCATAAAACTCTACCACGAGAAGAAATACCAATTGGTATTTGGAACTAACACTCGGTGGTAGAATTCGAAGAAGCACAAGATCATAATCAACAACCACCCCGTGCGCACGGGGGTCAAAAGACCCCGTGCACACAGGGTATCTAGGGAGTTACATAGTACCCCGTGCGCACGGGGGTCAAAAGACCCCGTGCACACGGGGTACCCAGAGAGTTACGCAACACCCCATGCGCACGGGGGTTAAAAGATCCCGTGCGCACGGGGTATCCAGAACTTTTCTGGTGCAACTTTCTGGATACCACGGCAAGCACACAACAAAGGCAAATAACCACCTACAAGAGATAATTAATGGATACTCTGAGAATCTGAATTTCTAATGAGCTTGACATACCACATAGTGACTAGATAATATTGAGTATCAATACTATGTGGTATTTCTCATATTCACCTTTTGGGTTTGTGATGCGCACAAAACATAACACTCCCCCATAATGTGATGATCCACTAATATCTCGCAAGAGCCAAACAACATACAAATAAGGCTCAAGACAACAAGCAACACTATATGATGTGCAATGCAACCTACACATGCTAGATAACACAAATCAAGCATACTAGGAAGCACAACATATAACTTCACATGCTAGATACAAAACCTAAGCATGCAGGGGGCGAGTAACTTTCAATGTAAGCAATACAAATACAAGTTACCACAAGGAGGAACACTGGATAGATAATATGAAGATAATCCACATGACTTGGCTCGAACAAATAAATGGTGAATATTCTTTTCTTCATGAACTAGCCAAATCTCCATTGTCCTCCACACACCTATTGATCAAGGTTGAGCTTGATGGTCCCCAACCAAGTTGGGTACTAAGAAGATAGACACAATAGGCTTGGCAACCCAAACGGCCTTTTCCATTTCCAAACCACTTTGGGTGCCAACAAACTTGGCAAACAAATTGCCAACAACATCCTTCCTAAGCAAAAAATGATCATTGACTAGAGGAGGCTTAGGGATGTTACCGTTGGGACAAGATGAAGATATGTGTCCCTTCTCACGACAAATATAGCAACATGTGCTCCCCCTTCTCTTCTTATTTACTTTCTCAATTTGGGGAGCATTTCCTTGGTTCATTATTGGTAGTGGCCTTTCTTCAGCTTGAGGTTGACCTTGAGATTGAACTTGAGGTTGACCTTGAGATTGAACTTGAGGCCGCTTCCCTTGTTGCTCCACATTTGAAGCCTTCTTCAATGGACAAGATCTCACATGGTGTCCAACATTCTTGCACTTGAAGCATGTGATGTTGGCAGGATTCTTGACTTGGTCTTGTTTCTTATTACTTTTCTCGGACTTCTTGTTGTTGGAGATGAAACTAAGTCCACCCTTGTCATGAGGGGATTTTTGACCACTCAAATTATTGTTGAGAGTGGAATTTCCTTCTTGACACATTTCCAAGTCTTTCTTCAAAATAGTGAATTGAGCCTTGAGCTCTTTGTTTTCCTCTACAAGGTTAGTATCAACAAAAGTACTAGAGAAAGTAGAAACTTCATTATTAGAGCAACAAGGCAATGAGAGCAACTCATCACAAGAATCGGCTATCATATGTTTAGATGAATTACTAGGACTAGCACATGTCAATAAATCATTTTGAGTAAATACAGTGCTAATGTCCACATGAGGCTCACGAGATGTTACCTTAGTCACAATAGCCTCATGAGCTAACTTTAGCCTTTCATGGGAGATTAGAAGGTCATCATGAGAGCCCGAGAGCTTTTCATGACTTTCTTCTAATTTCCCATAATTGCTAGTTAGCAAAACAAGTTGAGCCCTTAGCTCAACATTCTCCTTCAATATAGATGCTTCACAAGGAGTAGAGTTAGTAGCACAAGCATCATTGACAATATGAGAGGACCTAGAAGAAACTAGAGACTTCACATAAGTAGCTTGAAGCTCCTCATAAGACTTAGTGAGTTTGGTGAGCTCTACATTGACATTCTTGTAGAGAAGGTCAAGGTGCTCAAAATCCTCTTTAAGTTGATAATGAGCAACTTCAATCTCTTCTTTAGAAGATTCTAAGTCTCTAAGAGTTTCAGGAGCATCAAGAAGGTTACTATCAAGTTTTTCATTATGTTCTTGCTCTTCGCGAAGTAAATCATTACACTTTCCAAAATGAGTAATAAGATCTTTAAATATCTCATAAGTGTTCTTATTTACCCCACGAAGAGAATTGCCAATTTCATATATTTCTTGACTCATATCCCTATCACATTCATCATCACTCTCATCATTATCATTACTATGAGTGGATGATACCTCGGTAGTACCTCTTGCCATGAGGCACATGTGAAGATCGGAGATTGATGATGATTCTTTTGGAGAGGGAGATTCTTCATCATCAAGAGTAGGATATCCGTGTCCATCCTCTTGACACTCATAGCATTTCCTCTCCAACGTGGTGATGTCCTTCTTTGCTCCTCTAGAAATTTCCTCAATAATGGTGTGTGCATTATTTTCTCTTGTTTCCTCTACATGGTTAGTCAAACAACAACTAGAGGAAATAGAAGCATAGAGATCATGGAAATAAGGAGTATCAAGCATATCATCACAAAAGGTATTCAAGGAATCTCCAAATGATATGCATGGACTATCGACACAAGAAAGTAAGTCATTTTTTCTAGATATGCTCAAGTCCATAGAATCTACAGCACTAGCATGTATACATGAAAGATAATCAAGGTTTAGCACAACATCATCATCACAAATAATATTTCCACTCACCATGTCATTACCTTGGGAGATGCCATATGATGGTGTGGTGGAAGAAGTAGAAATGTCCAAGCACATGGATGAAGAAGCAATATGGAGTTCTTCATGATTTGAAGATGTGGAGAACTCCTCAATTGACTCCTCTGACATATGATGAATATCAACAAGATTGGACCCACCATATATTTCTTCAAGTTTGGTCCACATAACATGAGCCGTCACACAAGTCATGATTGACTCAAACACTTCGAGGGATATAGACCGGATTATGGCATTCTTAGCACCATACCCACAAAACATATCTTCATTTTCCTCATTAGTTGGAAAAAGGTCATCCTTCCACGGAGAAGCCCCTAAAAGAACAATTCGCACAAAATTTGGACCCATGATCCGGAAATGACAAAGCATGCGAATTTGCCACTAAAACAAAAGGTGTCATCGTGCACTATACCACTAGTCGACATCTTTACTCTCTAGGCGGTGAAGCCTACAAAGGAGAGACCAAAGCTTTGATACCAATTGAAATGATCTATATGACGAATAGAGGGGGGGTGAATAGACATTTTAAAACTTTTATGGATATGGCTTTATCCTAATGGGGAATTAAACTAACGGATACTTTTCATGCCCAAATCCTAAATATGCTAGGCTCAACTAAGTGCACCAACAACCTATGCTAAACAAGATAGGCACTAAAGGAAACTAGCAAGCACAAACTATATCACAAGATAAGGAAATGTAGGAACTACTAAGCAATTTAACTAGCACAAGATATATCAATATGAGCAAGTATGAATTGCGGAAAGTAAAGGGTGTGGGTATGAGATAACCACAAGTGAGTCAGGGACGCGGATTTATCCCGAAGTTCACACTCGTGAGAGTGCTAATCTCCGTTAGAGCGGTGCCGTAGCCAAAGCTCCGGGGCGTCACCAAGTGACTCACCGTATTCTACCTTTCGAGTCACCCCCAACGGTTGAGCCTCGGTTCACTCGGGGTTGGTCTTGAAGGCGACAACCACACCTTTACAAACCTCTCTGGAGCACACCACAACCACGGAAGCTTCCGGAGGAACTTGACCACCTAGGCCACTTGAACACCCTTCCTCGGAGCACACCACAAAAGGAAGCTTCCGGGGGAACCTTGGCCACATAGGCATCTTCACAATCTTCTCAATGTATCACCAAACCGTCTAGGAGGCGAAGCCTCCAATAGTAACAAACTCACGGGCTCTCACTCGAACAAATCGATGCGGGGAGCTCAAACCAATGCAACAAATGCAATGCAAGGTCAAGCAACAAATGCTCAACTCACTCTCTCAATCTCACAAGATGCAACTCAAGAAAGTGGGAGACTGAAGAGAGGGGATGCAATGGAGGAAATCAACAAATGACTCCAAGATCCCTCCACAAATCACCCTTCACTTAGAAGGGAGATAGGGGTTTGGGAGAGGTGGTAAGAGGCTCAAAATGATGTTTAGAATGTGAATGAACAGCCCCAAACCGGTGGGGAGGAAGGGCTCTTTTATAGCCAACTTCCAAAACTAGTCGTTGGGGCTCCAACGGACACTTCCTGGACACCCCGTGCCCACGGGGTCCCGTGCATACAGTACAAGCCTGTGTGCATGGGGCCCCGTGCCCACGCGGGTCAAAAACCCCGTGTCCACGGGGTACCCAGAATAGCCTGCAGCAGCCCACTAAAACAGTGATAACTTTAGCATACAGACTCCGAATTCGATGATCTTGGGCTCGTTTTGAAGCTATGGAAAAGCCCAAGGTCCTCACATAGAGAACCACCCAAGATCAACAATAAATAATGATGCAAGTAATGCAAAGGTTTGAGCTCTCTATATACGACATGATCAAGCTACTTGCCCGAGAGTCCCTCTTGATAGTACGGCTATCAAACCTATAATCCGGTCTCCCTCCAAGCACCATGAGACCGGCCAAACTAGGAAAACCTAGCTAAGGTATACCTTCACCTTGCATATTCAACTTGAGCTTGGTGATGACTCCAATGCTTGTCTCAAGTTGGAATCCCTTTCTTGTCAACAACCACTTGGTGAAGATGCTTGAATTGATTCCTCATATTACAATGAGGGAATCCTTAACTTAAGCCCATCTTCACATGAGGATTATCATGATGTGGACCGCAAGCTTCAAAGCATATAACCTCCGGCTTCTCATCTTGCACTTGGAATCCTCGAACCCGATGACCATCACCACTTGATGTCATCCACACATAGGCTACTTGAGATCTTTCCTTTTGATGCAAGCCCATGAGAAACACCTAACCCACATAGACATACCAAAAACATAGCATGGGTTAGGTAACAAAGCACAATTCAAAATTACTTACCATACCACTAGATCACTTGATCTCACGTGGTACAATGTTTGTGCTTTGAGAGTTGACCACTTAGATATAATCTTTGAGCTTAATCTTGGTCAACCCACATCTTTACTCGAAGCTCCATCTTGGTTTCTTGAAAGCCACAATGAACTCTTCATTTACCTTCATTGCTTCAAGACTATATCACCAAAGACTCTTCCGTGACCATATCAAGTTCCACTATGAATATCATCTTGGTCACCACTCGCCCTTCTAAAAACTCCATCACCATCTCTTGAGAGGCATAATGAATTCGTCACTCTAGTTGCTTGCTTCAAGACTTGATCAACCGAAACCCAACACATGATCTCACCATGATCTTGTCTTGAGACCATAACTTGAATTCTTCTCTTTGATTACTCTCTCAAGCCTTGATCCTCAGAAGCCCAAATATATCAATCTTTGAGATCCTCCAATGCACTCCATCATGAACATATTTAGATTAGGCATTGAAACTAACTTGATGGCTTCAATAGAAGTACCCGAAGACCAACTTGAAACCTCACTGGATATGGGATCTCGAGAGCCAACACCTAGGCTAAGTAAGCACGGGGTATCCAGAGAGTTGATACTCGACCCCGTGCTCATGGTACAAGCCCGTGTGCACGGGGTATCCAGAGAAGGATACCATGAGGACTTCTTCGGATGCTTTGATGGCAGACTTCACAAAACAGCCCAATGCACTTCAAGGATCACTATGGAACGTATCTTCATATAAGATTCGATGCACTTGATGCTCCATAGGAATTGTCATTTAGTACCAAAGCATAGGGCAAATATATCTTCATATATTTGGACTTCATCCTTGATTCTGTCCAATATCCTTGAGGCACTATCTTCATATATATATATATATGGACTTCATTCTTGATTCCGTCCAATATCCTTGAGGCACTATCTTCATATATATGGACTTCATCCTTGATTCCGTCCAATATCCTTGAGGCACTATCTTCATATATATATATATATATATATGTATATATAAATATATATATATATATATATGGACTTCATCCTTGATTCCGTCCAATATCCTTGAGGCACTATCTTCATATATATGGACTTCATCCTTGATCCCGTCCAATATCCTTGAGGCACTATCTATGGACAAAACCTTCAAATATATCTCACTGAAAACATTAGTCCACAGAGATTGTCATTTAATTACCAAAACCACACTTAGGAGCTACATGCCATTTCACATATGTTACGTTTTTCTGATTGAGATATCATCAACACATTGCCTCTGTTTCGCACAAACCAGCTCTCTCACACCCACCCACGTACGTACCTGCACCTAAATAAGAAGTGCACGCAGGACGCACGTACACACGTCTCGTTCCCAGCCACACCCGCGCGGGTACATGGTGGAGTTTGTTTCTGTACGAAAAGGCAGCCCACGTGATAATTTGACGCGTGTAGCAGTTGTTTACTCAAAGGAGGGTCGGGTACCACGCCTAGAATATAAAATGATTGCCGTGGGGAAATGGAAAAATGGGTTTGTCTCTCGTGAGTCTCGTCACACAATATCACACAAGGCCGCCGTGGCCTCTCTCTCTCAGCGTTGGTCAGTGATCCAGCCGCATCCCGTCCGCCAGCGGAAAGGGAGGATGTGCATCGTCTCTCTGTTCGACGGCGTTGAGGCGGCTCGTCCCGATCTGCGGTACCCGTCGTTCTCTTTGACCAAGCTCCAGCGCGGTAGGGCCTTCGCCACTTGCTCGCTGCCGCAGTATCGGTAGATCCCGGCCGCCGGCGCCCTCCTAGTAACATCCTGACGACCCTCAGGTACAGCTTCCTCCGGCCTTGCTCCACTGCCCATCTTCCCACGTTGCTGCATATGGATCTTCTTTAGTTGTTTGCTTAAATCGTATCTCGGCTGGCGTACTTTCCATCTTGCAATCCCGTCCTCAAACCATTTTTGATAAACCACAATGTGCTATCTTTCCCTTTTTACATGGAACTTGCTTCTTTTTTGTCGGTGTATGTGTCTTCAACTTGTGTTATTGGGCAGTAATTGTTTCCTTTCGACCTCCTTTTGCAAACAGGGCTATCCATTTTCACCTCGTTGCTATTGCGACCTTTTGGTGAACTGCACAAATCACTTTTCTGAAGAGTGTTTTGTGCAGTTCCGCCAAAATGTCACATGAGAAACGTTTTTACATTTCTTTGGGACTGCGGAAAGGGAGATTGGTTTTGCTATCCTCCTCATCCAACTCCGTGCCTAATCTTCTCCAACAAGAAGTTAGTCCTAAAGAGATATCGTAGAGGTGATCGGCTTCTATTTATGTGTGTTATGTTTCATCATCTAGTTCCATATTATTGTAATCACACTGACTGGATATCTTTGCAAACAAGGATGGTCTGCCCGATTTTAGTGGAGTTGCACAAAATGGTCGGATTGTGGTGTCCTTCATACACCTATTTTTTGGCTACAGAGCTGGGTGAAACTAGCTGCCAAGCAATGAACATTGTGCCAAGGAAATGGAGCCATCCCTATGAACAGCATCGATCAATTATATTTTTTTCTTCATTTGTACACCTTCTCACAACTTTGTCTTCAGTTGTGATGTTAATATTGGCACTGATCTGCGAACCATTGAGATGCATTAGCCATGGTAGTTTCATTTGTATTTGATGGAATGTTGTAACGAGATAATCTCGAGGCAAGACACATGAATCCTAAGTTGAAACCTTTTTTTCTGCGGGAACCAGAGTTGAAACCTTCATAGTATCACAGTACAATTTCATCAAAA
This sequence comes from Triticum aestivum, assembly GCF_018294505.1. Taxonomy (NCBI): domain Eukaryota; kingdom Viridiplantae; phylum Streptophyta; class Magnoliopsida; order Poales; family Poaceae; genus Triticum; species Triticum aestivum. Next base: position 554,888,956 of record NC_057804.1, read on the forward strand.
TTATGCGTACATATAAAAAAATCCTGAAGGATTGATAGCAATGCCAGAAACAATTCAACTTCGTTTCACCAACATGTTGGACATCCTTCATCCGGCTCCACCTGCCATGCAGAAATATTGAGTACACAACACAACTTCAGGGAAAGATTCACCCCAGTCATTGTGTCGCAGTAGTAATGACTAGTGAGCAGTCAAATCATAGAGCACCACCTTCGCCACAGTAAGTTGCTCGGACGAAGCAACCATCATTTCTCTGTTCCTTGAATCCGCTGGTACTCCCATATTCCCACAGTAATAAGTTGCTCGGGCGAATAAACCATCACTATATCCGCTCATGTGTGATGACCATGGGAGCTATCCATTCAGATTGCATGTTAAAAAAATGTCGATAACTAATGCGGCAAACTTTTAAAAAAAACTAATGCGGCACCTCGGGCCAATGCGGCCAGATCGCATTTTGCACGAGAAATTACACACCATGTTTCGTTGACATGTGGTCCCGTTCCAACATATCAGTGAGACGACAGCGAGTAGTAGGAGTATTTCTGAACCGACGTGTAGGCCGGGGCGCCCCTTCGTGAACCGTGGCAAACTGGCAATCGTCCACTGACTCTTCGCCTTTCCCTCTCGATTTGGAACTGCTGTCGCACACTCTTCCTCTCCCTCCTCCATTTTCTTTCAGCCCTTCACACTTTCTTCTGCCATTGTTCGATCGTCTTCTCCATGGAGGGAATAGGATGGAAACGACCCTATTATTCTTGCCCCGATCTGAAAGATGACGTGGTGGAGGAACTCATTGATCAGTGCGACGTCATCACCTCGGCTACCATGGCAGGTTCGTTCAAGCCCATTCTTGACTCAACTAATAACATCATTACAAGGAACCCAAGAGTCAAGGAACGATTTGATCTCCCCTATCTTCTTCGCCGTGACCCTGATGACTGGCGCCGTCACGACGGAGGCCTCGCCCTGCGCAAGTTGATGCCGCTTGATAATGATACGTATGATGTCAAGATGCCATCGCTTGACGGCAAGTCTTGGCGGGCGCAAATGGAGATTGGATTGTTTACATTGGGTCCAACTGCGAGTGGGAACTTGTGAATGTGTACACTCGTGACCGGGTTCCACTTCCAAAAATCTCAGCAGACTGCCCAAAGGTTGAGCACACCGGTATTGTACGCACGTTCAAATACAATCATGGTGACTGTCTTCTATGGAAGATAGCAATTTCTCGAGTTCCCACCCGCCCTTGGAATTACAACAACTATGAAGTTATTGCTATCTTCGACAAGCTTGTTGCCGTCGTTGCTGGTTTGACTCGATGGACATTGCTCAAAAATCAGTTTCTGTACACGCATGAGTACTGTGATGCAATTCAATACGAGGTCCTTGTGTTTGCTGCCACCACTCGTGGCACTGTTTTTGCATGGAATCGTTATGATTTCGGTGCATTTGTCTTCCACCGTAATTATAATTGTTTCATCCACATGCATGCGGGTTAGCAAGTTTCCCTTTACTAATTAACCTTCTTCTTGTGTTTCCAAGGTCCTGTGAACATTCCACCATCTATACTTGAAAAATTTTATAACCAAGGGGGAGATGACGATGGTGATGATCACGAGCATGAGGACGAGCAGCGCCCATATACTCGTTGGCGCCTGGCAACTAATTCTGATGGATCACCTCTTCTCGTGTGTATACAACCCACTGATGATATCACTGCTAAGGAAGAAGGTGTAGTCACCCATGGTCGCACTCTCTGGACCTATTCCAACACCCGTTGCATGGTATTCGGGATGGATACTAGTGTTCTAGCGCCAACACCTTCTCCCTGGTACAGAATTGATAGTCTTGGAGAAAACTCGCTCTTCCTTGGACAAAACTATCCGATGATGGTGAAAGGCGATCCAACTGATGTTGACACAACGTTACTAGCACCATTCATGAGAAGCAACTGTGTCTATACCTCGAACATTAGCGTGGTTCCCTACCCTAGTACTGATATAGTAGGCCGCTTTAGCCTGGATGATCAGTCCTGCGTTGGTCTCGAGATCGACAATAGATGCCCCGTCCCAGAGAATCACTTGTGGTTCAAAGCATTTACGTCCAGGAGTACGGCACACGCCACCAGCACGACTTCCATCTGACACCATATTTCTTGGAGTCTGTGCTAGATCAATCTCTTCAACCTCATCGTATCTCTAACTCAGCCATCGCGCAGTGGGCGAGGTGGGGGTTTGCCAATAGTCGGTTTCCTCAATTGCGGTCCCACTTGTAAGGACAACTCCAACGCTCTATCAATATATGGATGTACTCTTCTTCCCAATACAAAAACTTGCATCCATTCTACTCCCTCCGTTCTACTACCTCCGTCCTGGTTTATAGGTCCCCTTTGTAGTTTGTGTCAAATTTTGACTAAAGATTTAACTAACAAAATGTTAATGCATGTCATGAAAAATTATCTCATTGGATTCGTATTTGAACATAGTTTTAAAAAATATAATGTTTGGTGACATGCGTAAACATTTTGTTAGTTCAATCTATGGTCAAAATTTGGCACGAAATATAATGGGGACCAATAATCCCGGACGGAGGTAGTATTTGTCAAAATATATATGTATCTAGACATGTTTTAGTATATAGGCACATTTATTTTTGGACAAATGGAAGTCAAGTATTTTGGAACGGAGGGAGTACACAATAATTTTTTTAAGTTAGCACAACTAGTATAATCCGAGAGCACAACCGAAGATTTGGTCGAGTTCTTCCTCCTTTTGCCGACACGTGGGACATGCAGCATACAGGTCGTGTCATGAAAGAAAATAGAATGGTAGTTGAAGCCACGAGGTGTGCATCTTGGGTTAAACTGTAAATAGAATCTTACTACTCTTGAGTAACTCCAAAAGCGGCCACCGAAGATCTTTCTTGGATTTGTTTTTCATCACCAGCATGTCAAGATGAAAGATGTGCAGGTTCAGTGGGTCCTCTTGCGTTTTCACTGACATGTGGGGCCACATGTGAGCAAACAGACGATGGGCTCCGCGCGTCCGCTGGCTGGCTGAGAAGAGAGATAGAGGAGGGTTGAGCATGGACTGTAGGAAATTTGTTCTACATAACCAGCACCTTGATATTCGCGTGTGGTTGTTTCTAGAATAAAAAAAGGAGGTACCTCTGCTTATGTTACTCCCACTATGTCTAGCCTAAGGTTAGTAGGTGACCTTGCGCTTGGCTCTTCGCCTCTTCCGGAAGTCGATGGTTCTACAGTAGTGCTTCTGGCAATCTGACACCAAATGAACTGCTGCACGTCCACCGCTTGTAAGAAAAAGTTTCCCCTCATGCTGCGAGCCACCGCGCACGCATTGGCGAGGGAGAAGGCGTAATCAAGCTTCTCGTCGTTCTGCGAGTTGACGGGACACATCAAAGTTATTTACTAGTAGTACGTACTCTCTCCAAAAAAGGGCTGACCATGTCATTGCTACCATCCCGTGCTCCGTCGTTGAGTACGTGCACTATTCACGTGCCATTCATGTGCCATCGAGGAGAAAAAATATTGCGTAGCTGCCATCGAAGTGCACGACTCACTTACGGAAAAGGGTTTCCCCCCGCTTCCCCCCGCACGACTCACTTACGCACTACTTATCTGATTATCTCCATTTTCTTGCATGACCCGTGCACCTTGATGCTAGATGTCTCGCGTGTTGGCAAAAGGATGAACAAAGCTCACGTAAAAGAAAAGAGTTGAAGAGCATAGATTCCCGACGACCGAGGAGGAGCAAGGAACCTCGCGGTGGAGCGTCTGCAAGGAACCTTGCGTGTTTTCCCCTGTTTTTTGCCGCCTGCCCACCTATAAACAACTAAAAGAACATGAACTTCTCGCTAACCACTAGAAACGGTACATCAGGATACTAAGTTGAAGATGTTTTATACTCCCTCCATTCCCAAATATAAGTATTTCTAGATATTTCAATAAGGGACTACATACGAAACAAAATGAGTGAATCTACACTCTAAAATATGTACACAAGCCAACGCACTAACTCCATCTGATCCAACTCATGCACATATGCGCACAGCATCGAGCACACAACGCACGTACACAAGACGTGCATGCACACACGCTCAGCCGCAGAATGCACGTGAATAACACATGCATGCGCACACACTCGGCTGCATGGACGCGTGCGCCATCCGCAGTGACGTCCGGTTCGTCGTGCTACGGCGAAGCTCGCATGCAACGGCGCATACACATCTCTTGTAGCACCTCTTTGCCATCATTGCTCAACTACTAGTCGGAGATGAAGACGACCGCAGCCTCGGCCTTAGAGCTAGCACTGATGGAAAAACACGCACGCTGCACGCACACGAGCACATACGGAGTGCCCACGACGTGGTGGTGGTGTGTCCCCAGTCGCTTCTACTCCTTCTGCACATGTTGTTTGTCAAGGCGGCTGCATGTTAATGATGATATGGGTGAAATCTTCTAGGACTCAGATGATGACAAGGAAAATTATGAGACACAAGGTGACGTACACCGTCAAGGTCCATGGTCAAGGGGGTGCGAGCAAGTGCTTAGATGTGCTTAGAGAAAGTACAACAGAGCTGAGTCAGCGGGCTATAAGGAATAAACAGTAGTATATTTCTGCTTAGTAGGAGGAAAGAAAAGAGGAGAGAGAAGGTAAGCGGGCTCTTCGTGAAGAGCCAGCTCTAGCACGTGCTCCTAGGCACTTTGTACATGTTGACTATAAGATGGGCTGTAGGCTTATAGCCAGCAGCTGGCTATACTATTAATGCTCTTTAGATGAGGTGCTAAGTGCATTAAATGGCTTAGTAACTCAAGTGTTCAATGCATAGGTGCTTAGTTTATTGGTGCCAGATCATATTTTATGCCTACGTGGCAGGCTTAGCAGCTATACATGGTGGAGCACTAGGAGAGGCAAGGCTGGTCATAGTGGGGAGTAACTTGTACAGTAACATATTACTATGTTACTCTAAACATCTCTATAAACCGGAAAGGAGGGAGTAGTAACATAGACTAGTGTCATATGCAGAGTATGGGAGCACATGATATTTCCCCGTCCGGACCGATCCCAAGTTGGCTTCTCACCTTCTTGGCCCAACAAAAAACCCTCCCCCTCCAGCGCACGCTTCCAGCCCGGCGCCAGCTGAGCCTGCCGCTCCACATTGATGGCAAGTTAGGGCGACGCAACCTCTCACTACTTCCACCGTTGAAGCAGCGCGCCCACCGAGGGCACCGCCCACTACACGCCCGGCATTTCAGACTACATAGTGGATAGTAACTTTTAGAGCAAGTACTATAATTAGATGACATAAGCACGCTATAAGGATTTAAATATAGTATTTGTGTTTAGTTGAAGGAGAGAGAAGAGGAGAGAGAAGAGAAGCGGATTGTAAACGTGTAGCCGGTTGTACTCCAACATACTCTACTTTGTGAGACAAAAGGTGGGGCCATTATTAATGATATTGTATTTATACTAAAGGGACTAACGGACGCCTTAATTACTCCGTTTTTTAGACAAACCTTAGTAGGGCTATTATTGACTTTTTTTGAGCTATTATTGACTTGGACGTGGGGTTTGGAGGCCAAAGGCCTACCATTATACTCCGACCTGACATGCTCTATGTAACGCCCCGGATTCGATGCGCCAGTTGTCCGCCAGTTATTCGCCGTCATTGACATGTCATTTTCTTGCATGTTGCATTTTGCCATGTCATCATGTGCATCTCATTTTGCATATGTGTTTGTCTCATGCATCCGAGCATTTTCCCCGTTGTCCGTTTTGCAATTCGGCACTCCTATGTCCTCCGGCGTCCCCCTTTTGTATCTTTTTGTGAGCGGGTGTTAAACTTTCTCGGAATGGACCGAGGTTTGCCAAGCAGCCTTGGTACACCACCGGTAGACCGCCTGTCAAGTTTCGTGCCATTTGGAGGTCGTTTGATACTCCAACAGTTAACCGGGTCACCGTAAAGCCCTCTTTTGCGTGCAGCCCAACACCCCTTCATCGCAGCCCATGAGCCCATCCTAACCCCCTCCATGCTCTCGACCGTTCGATCACGATCGTGTGGGCGAAAACCGCACTCCATTTGGAGTCTCCTAGCTCCCTCTACCTATAAATTGGCACCTCCCCCCAAAATTTTCGCGCAGTCCAAACCCTAGCCCCCTTCCCCTCGCGCCGCCGGACGTTTCCCCCGCCACCGACGGACATGTCCGCCACCACCGTCCGGCCAACCTGTGCGTGACACCTGTCCCCTGCCGCCATCTCCACCGTGCCAGCCCCGCGTGGGCCCGCCGAGCCCGAGGCCGGCCCGCTCGGCCCGTCCCGCCACCGCCGCGACCCACGGGCGCGCCCCCGCTGCCGCGCCCGCTGGCCCCGCCGCTTGGCCCGTCCGCCGCCACGCTGACCTTGCCGGCGACCGCCACCGTCGGACACCCGATCTCCGCCGCCACTCCACTCCTCCTCGCCGACCGCCGCCGTGGGGCCCTGCCGGAGTTCCCCGCCTCCGCGCCTCCGACGACCCCGCCTCTGCACCGGCCGCCGGCACCTCCGCCGACCCCCGCACGACGCCGCCTGCCGCCCCCGCGCCGCTGCCGGCTTCGCTCGCCGCCACCTCGGCTTCCGCGCCTTCCGCCGCCCGGAGCTCACCGCCTGGAGCCCCGCGCCTCCGACCTCCTCCCCCTCGCGCTCCGGCTTCTTCCTCGCCGCCGGCGACCGTCTCCGGCCACCTCCCCAGCCAACTCTGGCGAGGTCCTCCGGATCGGGATCAGATCCACCCGCACGCTGATCCAAACGCCTCGCCTGCGCCGGATCTCCTCGTCCCGGAGCGCCTCCCTCCCGGGCTGACTTTTTCGCGAGGGTATATTTCCACTAAGTCTGTGATTATTTACATTCTGGTCCCCTGTTCATCGCATCATATCTCCTAGCATACGGCTCTGTTTCGTGCGCATGATATATCACAATGTTCACCATGAGATGCTATTCATTTCATTCCATTGTGCCATGCTTGTTTGAGTCCATCTTGATGCCCTAATCATCGTTGCAAGCGTGCTATATGATGTTAACCTGCTGAAACTGTTATAACTTGCCGTTTTGTCTTTTTCGTTGCATTTTGTGTGTGCATCCTATGAGCTTAATGTCCACATGAGTTTTGAGATACATCATGCCATCCTTACAGTGGTGCAATCCATGTATTTTTGTGAGCCTTGTAGTGAGTGCATCGAGCTCGTGAAGTAGGGTACTTGTTGTTACTATTTTACTAGGCTGAATCTGCTATATCATGATGCTATGTAAACCTGCTGCTACAAGTCATTCTATCCATAATCTGGAGATGTTCACTAAGTATGATTTGTTATACATGTCATGCGCTATCCATTCATGCCCATGGTTGCATTTATAGCCTGATGTAACTTGTTGTAATCTTGCTCTCAACTTGCTAAATAATGTTGCTGTCAGCCTGTTAACATTAAGTTCAATGTTGCCATGATTGTTGTTAGTGATCCATGCGCCCTATGAACTTGCTCTTTCCATGCTTAGCTTCATAAACATGTATTATTACTGTTGGTTACCTTTCCATGTCATGTATTGCTCTGTGGTGAGTGGTTCAAGCTCATCAACATGCCTACTTATTGTTGTTCCTGCCATGTATGAATCTGTCATATCATTTGCCATGTTTGCATGGATGCTATCATCTTTTCTATTGATCTTTAGAATTAGTTCAGTAAGGGAGTTTTGTTCTTTGTCTTTAGTATTAGCATGACATGCCTTGGTTTTCCATGATAGCTTCCTGTAACATGTTGTTTGATAGCTCTAAACATTGCAACCTGATGTTATTTCTGCTAAGCCTAAAACTGTTATTATTTGGCATCTTGCCATGTCCTTTTGAGCATGTTCTAGTGATTTCTGGAGATAGCTCAGTGTTTATGTTTTGTCATGATTTACCTGTACTTCATGCCCATGCCTTTCGTTTTCACGTTGAGATGTTGTAGCATATTGTTTTGATGCTTGCTAGATACCTAGTTGCTGTTTTGGACAGATTGTTGTCATATCTTGTTTGGAGTGTGTGTTGAACCGTTGCTCCGTTTTGAGTGTGTTGTATATGAAACTTGCTTGACTTTGCATGAAGTTTCATATTATCATGTTGCATCCTTGTTTTGGGGTGTTTTCTTGATGTTTGGATGCATTTAGCACCAATGCCATGTTTAAGTTGTTTTGCTCATATCTTCTAGGCCGTAGCTCCGAACTAAATGAACTTTATATGTAACTTGACTAGAATTTCGTGTAGATCCTCTTGGTGCTCTTTAACTTGCTGTTTAACAACTTCAACTTAATGTTTGTTCAGATCTGGACCAACTTTGAAACTTGCATATGAGGACTTACCGGAATTGTTATTTGTTGTTTCCGACCTCATTTAAACTTGCTTTGATGTGTTGCTCTTGTTTGCATCATCTCTTGCCATGAGTAGCCTCATCTAGTTTTGTCATGCATCATGCTTGGTTGTGCGTTATGTCATGTATATGTGTGGTGTGTTTACCATGTTGTGTGCTTCTTCTCGATAGTTCCCGTTTCGTTGCGATCGTGAGGATTCGTTCGTCTACGCTTGGTTCGGCGTCATCCGTTCGTCTTCCTCATGGACTCGTTATTCTTCCTAGCGGGATTTCAGGCCAGATGACTGCTACCCTGGATCTCACTACTATCATTGCTATGCTAGTTGCTTCGTTCTATCGCTATGCTGCACTACCTATCACTTGTCCTTCAGGCCTCCCAATTTGTCATGTCAGCCTCTAACCTGTTTCACCCTTCCTAGCAAACCGTTGCTTGGCTATGTTACCGCTTTGCTCAGCCCCTCTTATATAGAGTTGCTAGTTGCAGGTGAAGCTGAAGATTGCTCCATGGTGGACATGATTATGTTGGGATATCACAATATCTCTTATATTATTAATGCATCTATATACTTGGTAAAGGGTGGAAGGCTCGGCCTTATGCCTGGTGTTTTGTTCCACTCTTTCCACCCTAGTTTCCGTCATATCAGTATTATGTTCCCGGATTTTGCGCCCCTAACGCGGTTGGGTGATTTATGGGACCCCCTTGACAGTTCGCTTTGAATAAAACTCCTCCAGCAAGGCCCAACATTGGTTTTACCATTTTCCTACCACCTATACTTTTCCCTTGGGAGTAATTAATCCAGGGGTCATCTTTATTCTAGCCCCCCGGGCCAATGCTTGTCTAAGTGTTGGTCCAAACTAGAGCACCGTGCGGGACCATCCCTTGGCAACTTGGGTTACGTCGGTACCTGTACGCTTCGCTTATCCGGTGTGTCCTAAGAACGAGATACGTGCGACTCCTATCGGGATTGTCGACACATCGGGCGGCTTTGCTGGTCTTGTTTTACCATTCTCGAAATGTCTTGTAACCGGGATTCCGAGACTGATCGAGTCTTCCTGGGAGAAGGAATATCCTTCATTGATCGCGAGAGCTTATCATGGGCTAAGTTGGGACACCCCTGCAGGGTATAAACTTTCGAGAGCTGTGCCCGTGGTTATGTGGCAGATGGGAATTTGTTAATATCCGGTTGTAGATAACTTGACACCAGATCTGAATTAAAACGCATCAACCACGTGTGTAGCCGTGATGGTCTCTTCTCGGCGGAGTCCGGGAAGTGAACATGGTTTTGGGTTATGTTTGACGTAAGTAGGAGTTCATGATCAACTCTTGATCATTGCTAGCTTTACGACCGTTCCGTTTGCTCTCTTCTCGCTCTTATTTGCATATGTTGGCCACCATATCATGCTTAGTCGCTGCTGCAACCTCACCACTTTACCCCTTCCTTTCCCATTAAGCTTTGCTAGTCTTGATACCCATGGTAATGGGATTGCTGAGTCCTCGTGGCTCACAGATTACTACAACAATAGTTGCAGGTACAGGTTTGCGATGATCATGATGCGAGAGTGATGTTTGCTTGTGTTGGAGTTCTTCTTCTGCTTCTTCTTCTATCAGGGGATAGGTTCCAGGTCGGCAGCCTGGGCTAGCAGGGTGGATATTGTTTGAGCTTCTGTTTGTGTTTCATCCGTAGTCGGATGTTGATCTTATGTATGTTGTATTGATGTCCTCTTGTGGCATTTGTATGCCTTGTATGTATCCCCATCTATTTATGTAATGTTGATGTAATGATATCCACCTTGCAAAAGTGTTTCAATATGCGGTTCTATCCTTGGTGGGACCTTCGAGTCTCTTTAGGATAGTATCGCATATTGGGCGTGACAAGTTGGTATCAGAGCCTCGACCGACCATAGGAGCCCCCTTGTTTGATCGTGTAGTTTGGTCGTTGTTGAGTCTAGAAGAAAACTGTTTTTGGAGTCTAGTTATATCGAAGAGTAGGAATTCTTTTTACTCCTCAGCCCCTTCGTCGCTCTAGTAAGGAATCTTGACGTAGGTGTTTGAACTACTCCTCTTCCCCTTCAAATTTTTCTTTAGGATCGCGCAGGTGTTTTTTGTTCGTTGTCCATCCTCTTTTATCCGGTGCATCTCTCGTCAAGTCATCTCAAATCTCTTTGTCTTTTGCGAGATCAATCCTCAGTTCTTCCTCCACGATGTTGTTTCCTTGTCCGAAGTTGTCCTTGTTTTTCCCACCCGCCCACCCCTTTTCTTCTAGGAGCCGGAATCGAGTATCCATCCTACTCATGTGAAGCCTTTGCATTCTTTCCTCAATGATTTCAACCGGTGTTTTCTCTTCAAGATATTCGTAGCTTCCCCCTTCCAAGTTGCCTTTGTTTTCCCGCCCTCCCACCCTCTTCTTCCCGGAGCCTGAGACTGTTTTGAGGATCAATTTCATTCATGCGGAGCCTCTTCAGTCTTTCGTCAATTGTTTCAACCGGTTAATTCTCATTTTGTTCAACATTCTTCATCTCTTTTTCTTCTCCGGTGGATTCAATTCCAATTTTCAGTAGTGATTATATTCTTTTCCTTGGCTCAAGTGCTTTCCCTGCTCGTTTGTCTCTCACCAGTTTATCCTTCCGGAGTGTTCAAGACATCTCAGGAGATTCGTCTGTGGTCGAATTAATTCGAGGTTTTCATCTCATTCAAATATTTCAATTGTTCCAGTGTATCATCTATCTGTTCAACATCCCTTTCCAACGGTGTTTTTCTCTTCAGTGGGCCCTAACCCACAGGTCTTTTCCCAGGATCTTACTTGACACTTCTAATTTCCCCGAAGTTATTCTCAATTCTTTTCAAGTGTGACGTAATAATGGATCCCATCAGTCACATGCCTTCTTCAAAATAAATTTCAAATCATTTTCATTGTTGGCTCAACCTCTTCGCTTTTCATTCTCCCGGAGTATCTCAGTAATTTTGGTGGTGTTTCTCGTCGTCATTTGAAGATCGAAGAAGAGCTTTCCTCTAAATCTTACCCGCTCTCTCGAAGATTTGTGCTTCATGTTATCCTCTCAAATTATTCCGTTTGTCAGATATTCTTTTCTTACCCATCCGGGGTATGTCAGGAGTTGTTTTTCCATTTCTTTTTACCGGAGGCCATCATTCTAGATATCGTTACCCAATTATCCCGGTGCTTCGTTCAAGTGTTCTTTAATCAGCTCATGATCTCTTTGTTCTTTTGCATCTAAATCCCCTCAAGCATATTTGTTCTCCTAATTCTTCCCGGTGATTCATTCTCTTTCATCAGTCATTTTCGAATTCTTATGGTGGTTCGTCCAAGATTCTTTTTCCTTGATTATCATTCAGTTCATTCGTTCTTTCCAATCCTACCGGTGGTTCATGAAGACTTTCTCAAGTTTTGTGCTATATTTCCCTTAATACTTTTCAAGAAGAATAAGTAGTATGTAAAATCCATTGCTTGTCATCAATTTAATTTGATGAAGGACAAGCATACAATAAATCTTATTCTTATTTCATCCAAGTGAGTAATCCCTTCCTTCGGAGTTTGTTCTTGAGGAATAAATTCTAGTTCCAAGTGTTTTCATCTTTTCTTTTCCGGAGTTCAAATTCCCTCGGCCATTTCGTCGGAACCTCCATCTAAATCATCGCAAGGCTCATATTATTCTTTCATCCTTCATTCTATCTCATCATCCTTTTCGTTACCGGAGTACTTCATGGTGGTTCTTCATGATTTATTTCATTCTTCAGAGTCAACAAGACTTTGTTGGAGAAATTCAAGTATCTTTTCTTCTCGCGTTTCAAAGTGCAATTAATTCTCCATATTCTTTTGAAGTGGAGTTTTGCATTTCTTGGTTCTTCTCAGCTATCCAATCATTTCCGTTTGTGGCCGGGTATCACCTTATGATCTTGAGATGTTACCTATAAGTCCACATCAAGCTTATTCTTTTGTTGTTGATTTTCTCAACAACTCCGTTCAGCCCTTCCTCTAAGGACGCTATCAAATTCATTCGTCGTGAAAGTTCTTGTTCTTCCATCCGTTCTTTTCATTCCATTCTTTGAATTCTCCCAGAGGCATTGCATTGTTCATCTCGTCAAGTGCCATCTCTTTGGGTGAAGTTCATGTTCTATTCCTCCCATTTCCAGCCGGAGTGCTGCCTAAACCCTTTCAGTCTTATTCATTTCTTATCTCGTTCTAAACGGAGTGGTTTCATAGTCTATCTGATTCCGTGATCTTTCGATTCTCGTCATTCTTGTCATTCCTCTCTACTTCTCGAGTGCTCTCGATTCTTTGCTTCTTCTCTTGAGTTCTTGTTTCACCTCATCCCTTTTCCCTTCCGTCTCGGTCCTAAGATCTCGGGACGAGATCTCTTGTTAGTAGAGGAGAGTTGTAATGCCCCGGATTCGATGCGCCAGGTGTCTGCCAGTTATTCGCCGTCATTGCCATGTCATTTTCTTGCGTGTTGCATTTTGCCATGTCATCATGTGCATCTCATTGTGCATATGTGTTCGTCTCATGCATCCGAGCATTTTCCCCATTGTCCGTTTTGCAATCCGGCACTCCTATGTCCTTCGGCGTCCCCCTTTTGTCTCTTGTTGTGAGCGGGTGTTAAACTTTCTCGGAATGGATCGAGGTTTGCCAAGCGGCCAATGTACACCACCGGTAGACCGCCTGTCAAGTTTCGTGTCATTTTGAGGTCGTTTGATACTCCAACGGTTAACCGGGTAACTGTAAAGCCCTCTTTTGCGTGCATCCCAACACCCCTCCATAGCAGCCCATGAGCCCATCCTAACCCCATACATGCTCTCGGTCATTCTATCATGATCGTGTGGGCGAAAACCGCACTCCATTTGGAGTCTCCTAGCTCCCTCTACCCATAAATTGGCACCTCCCCCCGAAATTTTCGCGTAGTCCAAACCCTAGCCCCCTTCCCCTCGCGCCGCTGAACGTTTCCCCCGCCACTGATGGACATGTCCGCCGCCACCGTCCAGCCAACCCGTGCGTGACACCTGTCCCCCACCGCCGTCTCCACCGTGCCAGCCCCGCGCGGGCCTGCCGAGCCCGAGGCCGGCCCGCTCGGCCCGTCCCGCCACACCCGCGACCTGCGGGCGCGCCCCACCGCCGTGCCTGCTGCCCCCGCTGCTTGGCCCGTCCGCCGCCACACCGACCTCGCTGGCGACCGCCGCCGTCGGACACCCGATCTCCGCCGCCACTCCACTCCTCCTCGCCGACCGCCGCCGCGGGGCCCTGCCGGAGTTCCCCGCCTCCGCGCCTTCGACGACCCCGCCTCTGTACCGGCAGCCGGCGCCTTTGCTGACCCCCGCGCAATGCCGCCTGCCGTCCCCACGCCGCTGCCGGCTTGGCTCGCCGCTGCCTCGGCTTCCGTGCCTTCCGCCGCCAAGAGCTCGCCGCCCAGAGCCCCGCGCCTCCGACCTCCTCCCCCTCGCGCTCCGCCCTCTTCCTCGCCGCCGCCGACCGTCTCCGGCCACCTCCCCGGCCAACTCCGGCGAGGTCCTCCGGATCGGGATCAGATCCACCCGCACGCCGATCCAAACGCCTTGCCTGCGCCGGATCTCCTCGTCCCGGAACGCCTCCATCCCGGGTTGACTTTTTCGTGAGGGTATATTTCCACCAAGTCCCTGATTATTTACATTCTGGTCCCCCGTTAATCGCATCATATCTCCTAGCATACTGCTCCGTTTTGTGTGCATGATATATCAAAATGTTCATCATGAGATGCTCTACATTTCATTACATTGTGCCATGCTTGTTTGAGTCCATCTTGATGCCCTAATCATCGTTGCAAGAGTGCTATATGATGTTAACCTGCTGAAACTGTTATAACTTGCTGTTTTGTCTTTTTGTTGCATTTTGTGTGTGCATCCTATGAGCTTGATGTCTACATGAGTTTTGAGCTAAATCATGCCTAGAGTGGTGCAATCCATGTATTTTTTTGAGCCTTGTAGTGAGTGCATCGAGCTCGTGAAGTAGGGTACTTGCTGTTACTGTTTTGCTAGGCTGAATCTGCTATATCATGATGCTATGTAAACCTGCTACTACAAGTCATTCTATGCATAATCTGGAGATGTTCACTAAGGATGATTTGTTATACATGTTATGCTCTAGTCATTCATGCCCCTGTTTGCATTTATAGCCTGCTGTAACTTGTTGTAATCTTGCTCTCAACTTGCTAAATAATGTTGTTGTCAGCCTGTTAACATTAAGTTCAATGTTGCCATGATTGTTGTTAGTGATCAATGCACCCTATGAACTTGCTCTTGCCATGCTTAGCTTCATAAACATGTATTCTTACTGTTGGTTACCTTGCCATGTCATGTATTGCTCTATAGTGAGTGGTTCAAGCTCATCAACATGCATACTTATTGTTGTTCCTGCCATGTGTTGATCTGTCATATCATTTGCCATGTTTGCATGGATGCTACCATCTTTTCTGTTGATCTTTGTAATTAGTTCAGTAAGAGAGTTTGTTCTTTGTCTTTAGTATTAGCATGCCATGCCTTGGTTTGCCATGATAGCTTCCTGTAACATGTTGTTTGATAGCTCTAAACATTGCAACCGTGATGTTATTTCTGCTAAGCCTGAAACTGTTATTATTTGCAATCTTGCCATGTCCTTTTGAGCATGTTCTAGTGATTTGTGGAGATAGCTCAGTGTTCATGTTTGGTCATGCTTTACCTGTACTTCATGACCATGCCTTTCGTTTTCACGTTGAGATGTAGCATATTGTTTTGATGCTTGCTAGATGCCTAGTTGCTGTTTTGGACAGATTGTTCTCATATCTTGTTTGGAGTGTATGTGTTGAACTGTTGCCCCGTTTTGAGTGTGCTCTATATGAAACTTGCTTTATTTTGCATGAAGTTTCATATTATCATGTTGCATCCTTGTTTTGGGGTGTTTGCTTGATCTTTGGATGCATTTAGCACCAATGCCATGTTTAACTTGTTTTGCTCATATCTTCTAGGCCGTAGCTCCGAACTAAATGAACTTTATATGTAACTTGACTAGAATTTCATGTAGATCCTCTTGGTGCTCTTTAACTTGCTATTTAACAACTTCAACTTAATGTTTGTTCAGATCTGTACCAACTTTGAAACTTGCATATGAGGACTTACCGGAATTGTTATTTGTTGTTTCCGGCCTCATTTAAACTTGCTTTGATGTGTTGCTCTTGTTTGCATCATATCTTGCCATGAGTAGCCTCATCTAGTTTTGTCATGCATCATGCTTGGTTGTGCATCATGTCATGTATATGTGTGGTGTGTTTACCATGTTGTGTGCTTCTTCTCGATAGTTCCCGTTTCGTTGCGATCGTGAGGATTCGTTCGTCTACGCTTGGTTTGGCGTCATCCGTTCGTCTTCTTCATGGACTCGTTCTTCTTCCTAGGGGGATTTCAGGCAAGATGACCGCTACCCTGGATCTCACTACTATCATTGCTATGCTAGTTGCTTCGTTCTATCACTATGTTGCGCTACCTATCACTTGTCCTTCAGGCCTCCCAATTTGTCATGTCAGCCTCTAACTTGTTTCACCCTTCCTAGAAAACCGTTGCTTGGCTATGTTACCGCTTTGCTCAGCCCCTCTTATAGCATTGCTAGTTGCAGGTGAAGTTAAAGATTGCTCCATGGTGGACAGAATTATGTTGGGATATCACAATATCTCTTATATTATTAATGCATCTATATACTTGGTAAATGGTGGAAGGCTCGGCCTTATGCCTGGTGTTTTGTTCCACTCTTGCCGCCCTAGTTTCGTCATATCTGTATTATGTTCCTGGATTTTACGTCCCTAACGTGGTTGGGTGATTTATGGGACCCCTTGATAGTTCGCTTTGAATAAATCTCCTCCAGCAAGGCCCACCATTGGTTTTACTATTTGTCTACCACGTATACTTTTCCCTTGGGAGTAATTAACCCAAGGGTCATCTTTATTCTAGCCCCCCGGGCCAATGCTTGTCTAAGTGTTGGTCAAACTAGAGCACCGTGCGGGACCATCCCTTGGCAACTTGGGTTACGTCGGTACCTGTACACTTCGCTTATCTGGTGTGTCCTGAGAACGAGATACGTGCGACTCCTATCGGGATTGTCGACACATCGGGCGGCTTTGCTGGTCTTGTTTTACCATTCTCAAAATGTCTTGTAACCGGGATTCCGAGACTGATCGAGTCTTCCTGGGAGAAGGAATATCCTTCATTGATCGCGAGAGCTTATCATGGGCTAAGTTGGGATACCCTGCAGGGTATAAACTTTCGAGAGCCGTGCCCGTGGTTATGTGGCAGATGGGAATTTGTTAATATCCGGTTGTAGATAACTTGACACCAGATCTGAATTAAAACGCATCAACCACGTGTGTAGCCGTGATGGTCTCTTCTCGGTGGAGTCCGGGAAGTGAACACGGTTTTGGGTTATGTTTGACGTAAGTAGGAGTTCCGGATCACCTCTTGATCATTGCTAGCTTCACGACCGTTCCGTTTGCTCTCTTCTCGCTCCTATTTGCATATGTTAGCCACCATATCATGCTTAGTCGTTGATGCAACCTCACCACTTTACCCCTTCCTTTCCCATTAAGCTTTGCTTGTCTTGATACCCATGGTAATGAGATTGTCGAGTCCTCGTCGCTCACAGATTACTACAACAACAGTTGCAGGTACAGGTTTGCGATGATCATGACGTGAGAGCAATGTTTGCTTGTGTTGGAGTTCTTCTTCTACTTCTTCTTCGATCAGGGGATAGGTTCCAGGTCGGCAGCCTGGGCTAGCAGGGTGGATATTGTTTGAGCTTCTGTTTGTGTTTCATCCGTAGTCGGATGTTGATCTTATGTATGTTGTATTGATGTCCTCTTGTGGCATTTGTATGCCTTGTATGTATCCCCATCTATTTATGTAATGTTGATGTAATGATACCCACCTTGCAAAAGCATTTCTATATGCGGTTCTATCCTTGGTGGGACCTTCGAGTCTCTTTAGGATAGTATCGCATGTTGGGCGTGACACTCTACCCTAGCCGCCGCTGTATCATATGGTTTCGCACCGTTCCAGATCTTAGCGCTGCCACGCAACTCTTCTCCAGCCCACCTTCCGGCGTGCACCGCGAGAAGGGACAACAGTCCTCCGAACCCCGTCTTTCGTGATCCTGTACGGGAGAGGGGCGATCAGGTTTTTGGGGAGCACAGTTCTGTGACTGCTGCCAGCGATGACTTCCTCAATGATAGCCTTCTTCCCCGACCTCGGTAACCTCTTCATCAACGACATGAGTGACAACATCAACCACATTGGTTCTGCTCCCGCTGTACAGTATGTGATTCTGTCCTCCTGGTTTAGTCCACATCATTACTTTGATGTTTGCAATTGTCGTCATGATCTATTTACTGCTGATTTGGATTAAATCTCCTACTAAATTGCTCATATATTCAACAATCCAATCCAAAAACCTGATCACAGGCAATTTACTCCGAGTGATTTTTCTGCGCTTTTGAAGCCGCCTACTTTTAAGGGGGTGCAATATAAAAGGTGGCGCACAAGAGCAGTATATTGGTTTCAGATCATGTACTGCTATGATGCCACTAAGGGTAAGCCTGAGGGCGATCTTAATCCTACACAGCAGGAAGCTTTTCAGAACAAGGATACCCTCTTCAAAGCCGCCCTGCTGAGTGTTCTTGACGATTCCATTGTGGATTCGTATATGTTGTTTGACGGCGGCAAAGATATGTGGGCTGCGCTCGAGGCCACGTTTGGGCCCTCGGGCGTTGGCAACGAGTTGTATGTCATGGAGCAATTCTATGACTACAAGATGACTGATGAGCGCTCTATTGTTCAGCAGACTCATGAGATACAGTCACTCTCTAAGGAACTTGAGTACTTTAAGTGTGTGTTGCTGGACAAATTTGTTGCTGGGACCATCATTGCCAAGCTTCCACCTTCGTGGAACGATTTTTCTACTTCTCTGAAAAACAAGAGACATGAGTGTTCTATTTTGGATCTCATTAGCACTCTTGATTTTGAGGAGAAGGCGGGAGCAAAAGACACACGTGCTCGGGTCGCTGAGGGAGCTTCTAGTGCCCACATGGTACACGAGAAGAACTTCCAGCCCAACCAGCCCCAAAACAACAAGAACAAATCTGAGGGGAAAGGCAAGTTTGATGCAAAGAACAAGCCGTCACATTCTACCAACTTCAAGAAGAATTCTCATAACAGGAAGGGATACAAACCTCAATTTTGGTAGCACCGCACAAAATTTATATGGCTGCATCTACCTGCTGTCAGCTAACCTCATGGTGCTCCAGGTATTCCTACATTCATAACTAGGTACAATGACCACCGCAAGATGAAATTAGCTTATTTGTACATTGACTTGCTGAATGCAGTGCGGAACAATCATGTCATGTGTGGAGGAGCAAATAAGCAGTGCAGCCGAAGGTGGAAATCAACCAAGGACTTATGAAATTATATGTAATCTTCCTCAGGCAGGTCAGTATCCCCTTCGTCCAGATGATCATGTTTTGTCATGCCGAGCTATTGACATGTGCTACTGTTTTGCAACATCGTTGAAGTATAGCTATTGTTTTCCTATCTTTTCCGATTCAGGACAATGAATATGATATCAGGGGAACTGCACAATATGGACCCATGTTGAGACATCTCTATTGCCTCATGTGTTTGCTGCAAATGTGTCAGCATCAATTGCAAGATGAGGCAGCTAGCTAGCTGTGGAGTTGCCAACATGCTCAAAGTGCTCGCAACATTGAGAAGAAACAAGCATGCCCAGGAAATTAATGCGTGCGCAGGGAGGCCCTTTGCTCAGAGAAGCATCGACCGATTTTCTTTATTTCCACACCTTCTCACAGTTTTGTATATTGGTTACAGTATGGTGAATCATTGAGATGGATAGACATGTTGAACTTTTGTTCTTCTAAATGTTAGTTTAATGTGAGTGTCTGCATCCAGTACCGCATCCTCTAATTTGGTGGATGCACACAGAGAAAATAGATCTCCTTAATTTACTCCATAACCACCCTATTAAATAGGCCTAGTAACAAACCAGGCGCATGCAGTGGCCGGTGGGCACATGCATCCTGCATGCATGGCCAGTCATGTAGCAACGCAAAAGAAGAGAGCGGTTCTTGGGAAAAGGCGAGCAGTTAGTGAAGCGGGCCTTATAAACACGAACAGCTCGCTCTCCCGCTTTCGTCTCCCCACCCGATTCCCCCCGCTCCCCAATCTTCCTCACTCATCCAGAAAACCCCGCTCACCTTCTTCCTCACTCGTACAGAAAACGCCTGCTCCTCTTCTTCCACTCTTACAAAAATCCCCAGCCCTCCTTCTTCCCCACTCACACTGCCACTAGGCTCGTCTCTGGCTACTCTGCTCAAACCCGTGAGCTCGGCGCGACGCCCAGAAGGAAAATGGAGTCGGCTGGCCCCAGCGCCAAGAAGATGAGGCTCCCGCCAGCGGCGACACCGGTTGTAGATCCCGCACCCAGTAGCGCGGGGAGAAGCGGTGAGCCCCCCCCCCCACCCGGATCTAAGGAACTGGTAGAATCTCCGGTGGACCGCATCAGCGATCTCCCGGACGTCATCCTTGAGGAGATCATCTCGCTTCTCCCCACCAAGGATTGTTGCCGCACACAAGTCCTCTCAACTCGGTGGCGCCCTCTATGGCGCACCACGCCCCTCAATCTCGACTGTCAAAAGATATCTGTCCTTCCTAAATTTGATCTCATCAGAGCCATCGTCTCTTCTCACCAGTAGGGCCCCGTTCAATGCCTCTGCATCCCGACAAGCTACTTGATGTCCATACCCGGCAAGGTGGACGCTTGGCTGACATCCCCTGAATTTGGAAAACTCCAGCAGTTTGAGTTCTACCATTACCACGAAAGTTTCATACCACGAACATACCAAGAATTCGTGCCCACACCACCGTTGTCCGTCTCGCGGTTTTCCTCCTCTCTCCACACCGCCACCTTCGCCCGGTGCCATCTACCAGATGATCTGGTACAAATGCTTCGACTCCCACTACTAAAAAACTTTCACTTGTGGTGGTTTATCTGTCGGAGGCCTCACTGCACAGCATCATCCACTCCAGTTGCCCTGCCCTGGAGCGCTTGCTGATTGTTTTGGGAATAGAAATCGGTATCAGTTGTCTCCAAATAAAGTCACCTCACCTTAAAAGCATTGGAATTTGTTTTGAAGGACAGCAACTCATCATCGAAGATGTCCCTTCAGTTGAAAGGTTGCTCCTTCATAATTGTTATACACCTTTAGAAATAATTGGCGTCTCTGCACCCAAACTGGAGACCTTGGGTGTAATTCATGACCCGTTTAATAATCACAAGGAGTTGGTGTTTGGCTCCTCACCTTTTCAGGTACCGTATATTATCATCTACACATTTGTAATCATATGCTGCATTTTTTATTTGTGCGCATAAGTTTTATATCATCTTGGAGTACACTTTGGGTACTAATATTATGTTATATGCTCAATGAAGAGTTCGTCCATTGATAGCCTATCAATGCTGCTGGATTCTGTCAAGATCACATATATCAGAATGTATAGTTTTGATCTGGACATAATTATTGGCTTGCTGCGATGCTTTCGATCTCCGGAGAATTTATACATAGAGGTGATGATTTCATGCACACTGAAAGCACGTATATATTGTACTAGAATTAACTGTTCAGTTGTCGTTCTTTCGACATACTCTTTTTTCAGACCTTCACTGTTTTCAATCTTCATGTCTACTTAGGTAGAACCACATGGAGAAAAACATATAACCAATCGTTGGCGTAATAAGCACAAGGATTTTCTCAGTTCTCATGACATTCGTTTGAGGACAATAACGATGGGACGATATGCATCCAACCAGGCAAACAGAAGCTTTGTCACATTTTTCCTGTTGAATGCGAGGTTACTATTGTCCATGAGGCTTAATTTTTACAGCAAGAGATTTCTCACGGATGAACATGTTGAACAACAAAAAAATAAGTTTCAGGTGGACAAATGGGCTTCTAAACTTGCTCGGCTTCTATTTACAACACGTTGTAGACATCCTAAAATAAATTTTTTTGCACAGGATGTTGATTTTATGGATCAGACCTATCCATTTGTTTGTGACTACAAAAAAGAGTGGTTGGGTTAGATGTTACTGTCATGTTCAATCTGGGTTTTGTCTAAAAATTTGATGAACAATTAATCATTGGGCTTTTTGTACCATTTGTATGCTTGACTTGCATGTTGTTGCCCTCGTACTCCCCTCCACCTGCCACTACACTGCCGCATCTTCCATGCCTGCTGTTCGTTCCCGTCCGAGGCCTTGCCGTCGTTCTCCGCCTTGGTTAGCTCGCTGTGCTCGCCGCCGTCTGGTGTTGTTAACATGGTCAACAACCAAGAGGAATCAGGAGATGACTGTACGTGGAGAGGCTGACAGTAGGGACCCACCAGGGTCATTGCATTTCGCAAGCAGGTGCCTCGTTATTACAAGCCAAAACAATACTTCCTCCTAATTGTTTGACAACTAGGTTCCATGCCATTGTCAATGTAGTCAATAAATGAGAAAATTAAACAACGAGCGGATAACACCAGGGATCCAGCAGCTCGCCCAGTTGTTTTTCAGTTTCAGAGACGGAGCTCAACCGCGCGATGTGCGGGGGCTGTGGCCCGTCTAGCCCACGCTTACGCTTTTATTAAGCACATGACAAGCCCAGTTGAATTTTTTTTTCTTTCTGAAATTGGCTAGCCCAGTTCTTTTTTTTTGGAGAATACCAAAACTGAGGCCTACTTGCTTTTCTCAGCCCTGCTGGGCTGCAAATCTTTCAAGATGAGGAGGGATAAGAAATGGGCTTCCCTAGAAAACGGGCTATAAGTTGTAAGTAATGGGCTGTAAATTTTTAAACCAAAGCCAACCGGCAATTGCATTAAAATATCATTTTTTTTCAAGATTTCTCTACTCTCTACTCTTATAAAAACCAAAGCCAACTGGCAATTACATTAAAATATCATCTTTTCACCCACAAGATAAACTACTCATACAAATGCATCTTCATGTTCCGTGCAACGAACGGGCATCTTGCTAGTTAAGATTCTAAATTTCATTCATTTTTTTGCGGAGAATTGTTTTTTGAATTTTATTTTGATATAATTTTTTGAAAACTATTTTTAACGTGACTCGAAATTTTGTGACTAAAAGAGTTCGGACCCCACCGAAATATGCAAAGTTTTGTTGAATTTTTTAGCAGTGCCCAGAATATATGGTCTGTAATGCTAATAAAAAGAATATGGGCTTCAAATATCCTTAAGAATTAGCAAATGGGTTGTAAATTATTGAAAATAATGGCTAATGGGTTGTATGCTGTTTTCCACAGATTTGGAGGCTGACTTCTGGGCCTACTAGGTTGACAATGATGTTGTCCTAAAAAAAATTGACGCGTATGCAAGGCTTTGTCAACTTAGTCAACACACAGCAGTGACTGTTGGATGTCCATCCAATGGCCGCCGTGCTTCTTCAATATCTAATCTTCCTGCTCCAGCCGCCCAAACCAGCACCGACGGGACTGCCTGCTCCCTCCTCCCGTGGCTGGTTGTGCTGCCGCCAGGCCATCCCTCTAACCACCCACACATCATGTTTTTTTCCAGCGACGTCAGCCTCACCCCGTAGCCGACCAGTCAGCGCTCGTTCTCCCCTCAACGTGGGCATCCGCTACGGTGGCTTCGCTGGCTCCGGGTGGTTCTCTTCCTGGGCCCCGCCATTGTCCACCATGTTTGTGCCATTGGAAGAGGCTGACAGTAGGGGCCCACACAGGAAAATGCCTCCTTATTACGCGAAAAATAATGATTCCTCCACCTGATAGCTGGGACCCACCAGAAGGGTCTCTGTATTTCACGAAAAAAACGTTCCCCCCGCTATCAGCTCGGACCCATCGGAAATGCCTCCTTATTACGCACAAAAAATGAATACTCTCCCTACTAGCTGGGACTCACCTTGGTGGGAGGCTGACTTGTGGGCCTACTAAGATTACAGGGACGGAGGGCTTTGTCAACTTAGTCAATATGAACGACTCTAGCTCCAGTGACCGTACGATGTCCATCCAACAGACGTAATGCTTCCTCAACCTCTGGTCTTCGTGCTCCAGCCGCCCAAAGCAGCGCCGGTCGTGTCGCGTGCTCCTGCCTCCCATGGCCGGTTGTGATGCCGCGGAGGCCTCACCGCCCCCTACTACTCCCACTGCTGGCCAGGCCATCCCTCTACTCACCCACACCCCCTGTTATTCTACGGCGACGGCATCCTCACCCTCGTACTCCTCTTCGCGTGGGCATCCACTGCTGCGTCTTCCCCAGCTCTGCGTCGTCCCCTTCCTAGGCCTCGCCGTCGTCCACCGCCATGGTGCTCTCGGCGTGCCGTGGTCAATGTGGTCAATGACCGACTTCCATCGAAAGAGTACTGTGCATGGAGAGGCTGACAGCTGGGTCCATGGCGGCCGCAAGGAAATGCCTCCTTATTACGTGCAAAATAATTATTCCTCCACCTGACAGCGGGGACCCACCGGACGGGCCACCGTATTTCACAGAAAAAATGTTTCCCCCTGACTGTTGGGACCCACCAGCTACATCTTCGCACGCAAGGAAATGCGTCCGGGCAAAAAAAACCGATTCGTCCCCCTGACTACTGGGACCCACCAACTACATCTTCACACGCAAGGAAGTGCGTCCGGGCAAAAAAAATGATTCGCCCCCTGACTGCTGGGACCCACCAGCTACATCTTTGCAGGCAAGGAAGTGCCTGACAGTCGGGACCCACCTGGTCGAAGCATACGTAGCATTGTCATTCTGGTCGCGAACGTGTATGTACATACTGGTCGATGTAGAGGTGCGCACGTGTCGTAGTAGGGGCGCGCACGTGTCGTAGTAGAGGCGCGCACGTAGCATGTACACGTACGTACAGCGGCGAGGGTGCAAGAAAGAAAATACGGCCACGTACATACATACGGGCAGGGTCTCAAACGCCTACTCGCGCATACGTACATGGCTGGGTCGGAACGGAGAAACAGCGTCGTCGTCGTGTTCATGGGGAGCCAACCGGCTGGGTCGGAACGGAATGTGTGGTCGTGTTCATCGGGAGGGCTTGGACGGAACAAGCGATGGAAACGAGGCCTGGCGTATCGTAGAACGGAGGAAACGGGCCTCCTAGGTTTGGAACGGGGTCCTGTTGATTGGGAGGGGTGTGGCGTACCGCAAAACGGAGGAAATGGACCTCCTACGGTCGAAACGGGGGTCCTATTGATCGGGAGGGGTGTGGCGTACCGCAAAACGGAGGAAACGGACCTCCTACGGTCGAAACAGGGGTCCTGTTGATCGGGAGGGGTGTGGCGTACCGCAAAACGGACGAAATAGACCTCCTACGGTCGAAACGGGGGTCATGTTGATCGGGAGGGGTGTGGCGTACCACAAAACAGACGAAACGGACCTCCTACGGTCGAAACGGGGGTCCTGTTGATCGGGAGGGGTGTGGTGTACCGCAAAACGGACGAAACGGACTTGTATTGGAGCGCTACGGTCGAAACGGGGGTCCTGTTCATCGGGAGGGGTGTGGCGTACCGCAAAACGGGAATCCACGAGATACTGTTCATCTCCACCGTCGACCTCCTCCAGCCTCCACGGGCTACCGTCGACCTCCTCCAGCCTCCACGGGCTCCTGTTCATCCAGCCCCCCATCGTCTACTGTTCATCCAGCCCTCCACACCACTAGGTCCTGTTCAACCACCCCTCCACGGCCACCCCTCCACTGTCTACTGTTCATCCAGCCCTCCACACCACGGGGTCCTGTTCATCTAGAGGCAACGCCACCACTCACTGTTCATCCAACCCCCCCCCCCGCAACGCTCACTGTTCATCCAATCAATCGGCTTCAGTTAGCAGCAGTAGCGAATGAATCGCTCCATCGAGTTCAGTTAACAGCCATCGATCGATCGCTCGGGTTCAGTAATGTGTAGCCTGCAGTGCAATCGCTCGGGTTCAGTTAGAGCCCAACGCCTCGCTCGGGATCAGTTAGAGCCAACGCATCGCACGTTTATGAGAGAAACGTGCATCACTCGGCCCCCAACCTCCCACCGTAACCGGCAACTCCCCGAAATTTTCCTCCCCCTCGTTTCTACCATGGTTTTTTCCGTCATGGATGGCCCAAAGAATGTCATGCAGCTGCATCTCCAGCCCGCCCAGGATGAAAAGCCGATTTTCTATCATGATTTTTTGTCATAGAAGTAGGAGCCCACCACATCTATGATGATACCGGGTTTTGTCATAATTATTGTCATAGAAGTGTCATATGTATGACAGAAAAAAAAATTGTTCGGCCCAAAATGTCACGGATGTGTCTTTTTTTTTGTAGTGCTCTCTTGTGATGCGCAACTTTCGCCGGTACCATACACCCACCATATACCTTCCTTAAAACAGCCACCATACCTACCTATTATGGTATTTCCATAGCCATTCCGAGATATATTGCCATGCAACTTTCCACCGTACCGTTTATTATGACACACTCCATCATTGTCATATTGATTTTGC
Source organism: Triticum aestivum (assembly GCF_018294505.1). Taxonomy (NCBI): domain Eukaryota; kingdom Viridiplantae; phylum Streptophyta; class Magnoliopsida; order Poales; family Poaceae; genus Triticum; species Triticum aestivum. The sequence continues at coordinate 554,914,935 of NC_057804.1, forward strand.
ATGATCATGTAGTTGACATCATATTTTTGGAAACGCCACCTTCATAATTCGTTCATACATGTCACTCTTGATTCAATGCATATCCCGGTACACCGCCGGAGGCATTCACATAGATTCATATTTTGTTCTAAGTATTGAGTTGTAATTCTTGAGTCGTAAATCAATAAAAGTGTGATGATCTTCATTATTAGAGTATTGTCCCATGTGAGGAAAGGATGATGGAGACTATGATTCTCCCACAAGTCGGGGTGAGACTCCGGACTTTATGAAAAATAAAAGAGGCCAAAGAAGCCCAAATAAAAAAAGAGGCCAAAGAAGCCCACTAAAAAAGGAGAGAAAAAGAGAGAAGGGACAATGTTACTATCCTTTTTCCACACTTGTGCTTCAAAGTAGCACCATGATCTTCATGATAGAGAGTCTCCTATGTTGTCACCTTCATATACTAGTGGGAATTTTTCATTATAGATTTGGCTTGTATATTCCAATGATGGGCTTCCTCAAATTGCCCTAGGTCTTCATGAGCAAGCGAGTTGGATGCACACCCACTTAGTTTCTTTTGTTGAGCTTTCATACATTTATAGCTCTAGTGCATCTGTTGCATGGCAATCCCTATTCACTCACATTGATATATATTAATGGGCATCTCCATAGCCCGTTGATACGCCTAGTTGATGTGAGATTATCTTCTCCTTTTTTGTCTTCTCCACAACCACCATCCTATTCCACTTATAGTGCTATGTCCATGGCTCACGCTCATGTATTGCATGAAGATTGAAAAGGTTTGAAAATACTAAAGTATGAAACAATTGCTTGGCTAAAACTGGGGTTGTGCATGATTTAAATATTTTGTGTGATGAAGATAGAGCATAGCCAGACTATATGATTTTGTAGGGATAACTTTCTTTGGCCATGTTATTTTTAGAAGACATGATTACTTTGTTAGTATGCTTGAAGTATTACTATTTTTATGTCAATATGAACTTTTATCTTAAATCATTTGGATCTGAAAATTCATACCACAATAAAGAAAATTACATTGAGAAATATGCTAGGTAGCATTCCACATCAAAAATTTTATTTTTATCATTTACCAACACGAGGACGAGTAGGAATTAAGCTTGGGGGTGCTTGATACGTCTCCAATGTATCTATCATTTTTTATTGTTCCATGCTATTATATTACCCATTTTGGATGTTTATGGGCTTTATTATACACTTCTATATTATTTTTGGGACTAACCTATTAACCGAAGGCCCAGCCCAAATTGCTGTTTTTTTTGCCTATTTCAGTGTTTCGTAGAAAAGGAATATCAAACGGAGTCCAAACAGAATGAAACCTTCGGGAGAGTTATTTTTTGGAACAAACGCAATCCAGGAGACTTGGAGTGGACGTCAAGAAGTAAATAAGGCGGGCACGAGGGTCCAGGGCACACCCTAGGGGGTGGGCACGCCCTCCACCCTCGTATGCCCCTCGTGGCTCCCCTGACCGACTTCCTTCACCTATATATATTCACAAACCCCAAAAACATCAAGGAGCACCATGAAACCCTATTTCCACCGCCGCAACCTTCTATACCCGGGAGATCCCATCTTGGAGCATTTTTCGGTGCTCCACTAGAGGGGGAATCAATCATGGAGGTCTTCTACATCAAGACCATAGCCTCTCCGATGAGTTGTGAGTAGTTTACCACTGACCTTCGAGTCCATAGTTATTAGCTAGATGCCTTCTTCTCTCTCTTTGAATCTCAATACAAATTTCTCCTCGATCTTCTTGGAGATCTATTTGATGTAACTCTTTTTGCGGTGTGTTTGTCGAGATCCGATGAATTGTGGGTTTATGATCAAGTTTATCTATGAGAAATATTTGAATCTCCTCTGAATTCTTTTATGTATGATTGGTTATCTTTGCAAGTCTCTTCTAATTATCTGTTTGGTTTGGCCTACTAGATTGATCTTTCTTGTAATGGGAGAAGTGCTTAGCTTTGGGTTCAATCTTGCGGTGTCCTTTCCCAGTGACAGCAGGGGCAGCAAGGCACGTACTGTATTATTGCTTGAGTTTATCCCTCTACATCATGTCATCTTGCTTAATGCATTACTCTGTTCTTATGAACTTAATACTCTAGATGCTTGCTGGATAGCGGTCGATGTGTGGAGTAATAGTAGTAGATGCAGGTAGGAGTCAGTCTACTTGTCACGGACGTGATGCCTATATACATGATCATGCCTAGATATTCTCATGACTATGAACTTTTCTATCAATTGCTCGACAGTAATTTGTTCACCCACCGTAATACTTATGCTATCTTGAGAGAAGCCACTAGTGAAACCTATAGCCCCCGGTCTATTTTCCATCATATAAGTTTCCGATCTACTTTATTTCGCAATCTTTACTTTCCAATATATATCATAAAAATACCAAAAAAATTTATCTTATTATTATCTCTATCAGATCTCACTTTCGCAAGTGTCCATGAAGGGATTGACAACGCCTTTATCGCGTTGGTTGCGAGGTTTGTGTAGGTACGAGGGACTTGCGTGTAGCCTCCTACTGGATTAATACCTTAGTTCTCAAAACTGAGAGAAATACTTACGCTACTTTGCTGCATCACCCTTTCCTCTTCAAGGGAAAACCAACGCAATGCTCAAGAGGTAGCAGAGGGCAGCAACTTTTCCTATTTCTCATTATGCCTAATAGGTATCTCAAAGTGTTTAGCAAGGCGTGAAGCAAAGATACCTGTGAAGATGGGGCCCTTTGTACGGTTCACACTTAACCGTTTAGCAACAATAGCGCCTAAACTGAAGGTTGTATCATGAACAAAAGCATGGCGCAAAATAACAAGGTTAGGAGCACTAAGGTTTCCACTGTTACCGCGACCAATTAAGCATCTACTAGAAAATATTGCAAAATAACGTAGAACAGGAAAATTCTCGTTGTACAAAAGTGTGGGTACTTTTGTACCCCTTAATTGTGCATGGACGGTCGCAGCCACCCCTACATCAAGGCTTGGCAAGGCAGAGGAAGACAGCAGGAGGCAAGATAGGAATTAAGAACATCAAGACAAATGCTCAGAGTAGCAAGCAGCAAGAGGCAAGCAGGGCCACGCCCGGCAACAAGCCTTGCCGAGGTGACCTGCGAGGCCCCCGGCAAGCCCCTTGCCGGGCCAGCTTGCGAAGAGGCCAGCAAGGCCCCTACCCTTGGGGTTGAGAGCTCTGACACCATCGACAATGTTCAAGATCAAGACTTGAAGAACACATGCCTGGTAGCCTGCGGCTCCTGACGAAGATCGACGGCCCATGAGTCCACGTGGGATCAAATGATGAAGACTCTCAGCAAGACCCTTGCCGGGGACGACTGCAAGGCCCCCAGCAAGCCTTGCTGGGGATGATCGCTGGGCCGCGGTCAGGCCCACGCTCAGCAGGGTTCCACCACCTCACCACCACTCCAACGCGGCGATAAGCATGCCATCAAAGCAGGCACCTGCGTGTCGACATGTAGATCTTCATGGAAACCTACCACTTTGCCAACACAGCAGTTGGTTAGACAGCGTGGCGCTGCACGCCTCGTTGGCCTAGACGCGTGGCAAGGCGAGGGGAACCGGCGAAGGATGGGATGGCCTCTGTTGCCGTCCCCAATAAAGCGAGAGGACACGTGGGCAACGCATTAAATGCGCTTGTCCTATGTTGATCGAGCGATAAGCTCATATCACTATAGTTTGTCACCTCCTGTGTGCCAATGTGGCAACTCATTTGTGTATAAAAGGAGGCCCAAGGTACACAAAGAGAGGAATCAGCCTTTTGGACAAAGCACGCATCGTAGCTAGTTCAAAAGCTCAAGAACGCACACATATAACGAGATAAAGCAGGACTAGGGTATTACGCATCTTCATGGCCCGAACCTAGATCAAATCCCTCTGTGTACTAACGGCTCGACCTGCCCTTCATGCAACTAATCCCCCGCCAAACGTAGAAGGGATCTTAGTGACCCCATAGGTGATCGGTTTCCCAGACATCTTTGGCGCGCCAGGTCGGGTATTAGTTGTGAGAATCTGGTCCGTTGGTGAGGATAGCGACGCCTTCATCGCCATGGATCCAAAGGAAGAGGTGAGCGGCGGCGTCTATAGCCGCAACAACGATCTGCAGGCAATAAAAAGCTAAGTTATCTCAGCCTTGAGTAATTCTCCCTTTTTTATGAGATTCTCCCCCTCGATGGTTTTGGTCCTTGTATGGAGAACCTGCATGCGGAAGGAACCCTGCCATGATTGGCAATGCCCCTATTCTATTTCTAGTCCGCTCAATAGTTCGGGTCCGCTCGACAGCCCAAGTGCGTGCCAAGAGCGGCAGGGTAGCCCGCTGGCGTCGATGCCCTCTGCAGGATGCTAAGGATCCGTCCTTCTAGCACTTACGGCAAGGGTTGCACGTGCCGGCAGGCCTGTCCAACTAAGCTTAGGGTGCCAAAAATACAAGAATGGACTAGAACGAGAAGATAATATGCAGCTAGTTCAGAGGACAGCAAAAGTTATATTACATCAAAAGTTGTCGTGATTCTAAGTTAAGATAACCTATCTTGGGTACGGACTCGCAGCAACTACAAGGGACGAAGCAGTTAATCCCGGTGCTGGCCCTCCAGCCTCACGACTCTGCTGACGCAGCTGATGATGCACTCCTCGAGTACCTGATGGTCCACGTCCTCCGGCAATCTGTCGAGCGCCTAAGCAAAGTCGACACTAGGGTTCCAGTACGCCACCTTGGTGAGCACCTTGATCAAGGCGTCTCGGCAAAGTTGCCGGGACTCCTCGGCTAGGTAGGCCACCCTGGTGGACAGGAGCAGCTTCAAGGCGACAAGAACACGCTCGAAGAACTCAGACAGCATAGCGCTCTTAGCCACTCTTGCCTCGTGGGAGAACCTGAAGTTTGGCATGCCCATGGCAGTCAGCTGCGTGGTAATCTGCTCCACACATCCATAAGGTGGCTGGTCTAGAGTTTTGTGCTCTCCACGAGTTTGTTGTGGCAAGTGGCGGCAGTCTGCAATAGCAGCTGCTCACCCGTGAGGTCCTTGCCCAGGGTCTGCTCGCGAGCTTGGGATTCTGAGAGCATCTTCTCCTGGCTGTCCAACTTCAGCTTCAGATTGTCAATGGACTCATTGGCCATGGAGAGCAGCTTGGTTTTGTCAGATATGGTGGTCTGCATCTCTGCCAGGTCGTAGAGAGCCTTCTCTCTATCATCCTTGAGCGTGGAGATCTCCTTGGTAAGCTCGGCCAAGCTCGCCTCCGGCTCTTCCACCTTGCCGGCCAGCTCAATTCTGGTGACCTCCGTCGCTTCAGCACGGTCGACGGCCTCTTTCAGCTCGCCGGCGTGGTCGAGGGCCAGAGCATCGAGCGCCTCCTAGTGCTTCTGTGACAGGTCTTGAGTCCGCTGCGCGACGAGCCGCTCGATCTCCTCATCCTTGGCGCGAAGCGTGGCGGCAAGCGCTGCTTCGCGAGCGACCAAGTCCTCCTCCTGGACATCGAGTGAGATGCGGCGTTGCGTCTGGTCGGACTCGTCCTGGGCAGCCTTGGCCTTTGCCACCTCCTGCGCCTTGTCAAAATCAGCATGCTTGAAGAGGAGGTCCCGCTGGCGCTTGCTCAGCTGGGCTTGGGAGGCCCTCGGATCCTCCCAAGCCTCGTCAAACTAGGTTTTCATCTGGGTAACGCGCTCCTGGAAGTCCGCCTCGGCCTTCTCCATGGTCGCCATCCTGGAGTCTATCTTCTCCTTGCGAGCCCGGTGGAGAGCCTGGAGCTTGTGGAAGTTGGCGTCCATGGCTTGAAGGAGTTGGTCCTCCTTGGAGACGCCACTACTGATACTCGGTTCGTCAACAAGTTGGAGCCCCGCAGCTGTGAGGATTTCCTCATCAAAGACCTCCCCCTCGATTGGCTTCTGGCGCCTGCCTCTCCTAAAATGTTGACGAAGAGGTCACCGCCAACCTTCAAGTACCTGCTCGGGGCAGGGGCTGAGGAGGAGGAGGGTTGGTCATTGACCACCTCCTCCCTGGCAGGATCCTTGGCGGCCTCGCCAGTGGTGGCCTTGTCGGCTCCACCGGTAGGTCCCATGGTGGCCTCCTTGGCAGCAGCCTTGCCGGCCTCTCCGACAAGATCCTCAACCACCTTCTCCCCGGCAGGATCCTTGTCGGCCTCCCCAGCAAGCCCCGTGGCGGCCTCTTCAGTGGGTCCCTTGGCAGACTCCTTGGCGGCAATGGTGGTGGCCTCGGCCTCGGCGTCCCTGGCGGTCTCCATGATCACCGCGTCGACATCTACCCGATCCGCCAAGGGAGGATCTGAAGCCAAGGGAAGGAAAAAGGTGAAATCAAACTCATAAAAGTTCAAAACAGAGAGAAGGGAAGAAGTCAAAACTGCGGATAGCAAGGAGCAGAAGCCGTCTACTTACCTACAGCAGGTGGGGAGGGTGTGTCCCCCTCCCTGCCGACGTCTGTTGCCGGGACGGGGTCACCGGCGCATGTGCCCGCCTTCACCTCCTTCGAGCGCAAGGGCTCATCAGTGGGTGCCCTTGCCAGGGACGCCCCTCTGGTCGGCATGCATGATGGGGGAGGCGTGTCAAGGGCGGCCCTTAGGGACTCCTCCTCCTCTTGTTCCCTTCCTGCAGTTCCGGCAAGATCACCGGTAAGGGGACATGCTCCAACACCCGCCAACAAGAGATAAGTGACAAACTCACGTTAGGGGCTGTGCCGGGGGCTGGACTCCGGACTGGTGAAGATCACCCCTGAAGCACGAGGGGTGCTTGCCGGGGGCTCATTATTCGTCGAGGCCCTGGGCCTTTTCACCCTCTGGGCCAGCATCTCTGCGTCACTGCACACAATGAAATCAGGTCAAGGTCAAGTGATTTAACTAAGGAATCAGGGAATGGATGGATGGAGCAGAGAGCATACTCGTCCTCCTCTTCTTTTGCCCTCCTCTTCTTCCTCGGGCTGAACGACCCAAGGTCATATTTGGCCGCTGGGGCGGAGCCCGCCGGGGAAGGAGATGCAGTCCTTACGCGCCCAGCCGCAGGAGAAGCGGCAGCGCGTCCGCTCAAGGAGGAGGAAGCGGCGCCACGCCTGATTGAAGAGGAGGTAGCAACTGCGGCCCTCTTCAACGTTGCGGCCCTCTTTGCCGCTACGTTCGCCTCCAACGCCTCTGTAGCTGCACGCCTTGTCTGGCGCATGGGCCCTGCCTGAGCCCCTTGCCGCTGCGTGGCCTTGCCGGGGCCAACTGGCTCATTGGAGCCGGCCCGTCGCAAGACGCGCCTTTTCTTCGGGGCCGAGAACTCGTCCGCCCTAGATGCCTTCCCGGCCGGCTCTTCGGCCGCCTCCGCGGTAGGAGGAGCCCCGGCGCCAGCACCGCTGCTCTCTCCAACGGGCTCCACCCACTTGAGGAATATTTGTTCCTCTTCAGCCTCCTCGGCCTTGTCCTCCACGGTGCCGCAGCTGCCAGCCTCCGCGGCAAGGTCCGCCTCCTTCGCCCTGGCAGCAATATACGCCAGCTCTTGGTAGGTGGTGGGTTGGATGAGTTATGGCTCGTCACGGACATGGCCCTCCGACAAGTTGTCGAAGAACTGTTGCACATCCTACGCCTTTGGCTCGGCCCAGGTTGGATCCAGGCCATGAGCGTTAAAGGCAGGCATCATGGCAATAATCTCGGTCTGGCGAGAGTTATTGCTCATCGGGTGCACCCCTGCCGGCAACCTGAATGGGTGGCCGGTCTTGCCGGCCTTTGCGGCCTTGCCGACCCACTCAGTGTTTCCGTCCTCATCCACTTGAGCTGGAAGAGCCTCTGGCAGACGGGTGCATGCTGCATCACGGTGAAATTGTGCTTTAAGCTAGGGCGGAGCCTCATGATGTCCGCTGCGCTCCTGAAATCCAAGGCCGGCCTCCCTTTCTGGTGCAAAGGAGGAATGCGGCGACAGATGAAATCAGCCCCAACAATCTCCAGCATGATGCCGGTAGAGATGATGCGGAGGATCCTGGTGGTGGCGACCGTGAGCTTCGCGTCATTGGGGTCAGAGTCGCTCCAGTCATTGTCGCGGACCGGCAGGCTCTGACGGACCTCGCAGAAGTGTTATGGCTCTTTCTCCACAATCCAGCAGCACCGGCCACGCCATTCGTCCCACCGCTCCTTCTGGAAGCCCTCCGGATATGCACCCTTGCACAAAGGCCTCAGGATCCAAGTGACGGAGCTAGAGATGGCGTCCCCTTGTTGAATCCGGGGGAAGAAATAGTGGAGGAAGAGCATTGTGCTGGGGTAGAATCCGGCGAAGCCCTCGTAGAGATGGGTGAAAAGGGACATGCATGCCACCGCATTCGGCATGAAGTCCAGTAGATGGAAGCCGTAGGTGTGCATGATGTCGTTGAAGAAATCTGAGAAAGGGGGGCAGAGGCCGCAGGAGAAATAGTCGATGAAGAAGGGGTAAATATTCGGGCCGGCCTCTTTGAAGGGGGCAAGGATGACCTTGGTGGCAGGATGCCCCGTCGTCTCCTTCCCCCACAAGCACAGGAACTGGTCCTTGAGCGTGAGCACATCAATTATTGGAGGGAAGAGGGCGTGCACCTTCCACATCTTCACCAACTCACTCTCCGGCAACTCCTTCCCCGCGGCGGCCTTAGCAGCTTTCTTGCCCTTGCTAGCCTTGGGCGCCATGGAAGCTATGGAGGGGCAAGGGATCGAGAGGCGATGGAGGTGCGGCGGCGGCGAGAAGAGGCGTGAAGCTCTAGTTTGGATTTGGGGGAGAAGAGGGGAACGGCGGTTTCGAGATTGGGAGAAGCAGAGAAGGTAAATGAGCAGTGCCCCTGTGGTTTTCCCTTTTTATGGGGAAGGCGCGAGCCAGCTCTTTACCATTTACCATGGGATGACGCAAGCATGCTGCGATCACTCCATGCATGACCCCCACGTCATGCACTCTATGCGAGTTGTGGGGAAGCACAACTGCCCGAAAGATCGTGGCGGTTCACTTCTGCCACGCCCGCCCGCGCACTGCTTTGGGCCTGGCCAAACTACGCCTTGCGCTTATGTGTGTCCCAGGCCCGGGGGCTCCTGTCGGTGTACAAAAGTGTGGGTACTTCTGTACCCCTTACTTGTGCACGAACGGTCGCAGCCACCCCTACAGCAGGGCTTGGCAAGGCAGAGGAAGACAGCAGGAGGCAAGACGGGAACAAAGAACATCAAGGCAAGTGCTCAGAGTAGCAAGCAGCAAGAGGAAAGTAGGGCCACGCCCGGCAACAAGCCTTGCCGAGGCGACCTGCGAGGCCCCCGGCAAGCCCCTTGCCGGGGCAGCTTGTGAAGAGGCCAGCAAGGCCACTACCCTTGGGGTTGAGAGCTCTGACACCATCGACAATGTTCAAGATAAAACTTGAAGAGCACATGCCTGGTAGCATGCAGCTCCTCATGAAGATTGATGGGCCATGAGTCCATGTGGGATCAAATGATGAAGACTCCCGACAAGACCCTTGCCGGGGACAACTCCAAGGCCCTTAGCAAGCCTTGCCGGGGACGATCGCTGGGCCGCGGCCAGGCCCGCGCTCAGCAGGGTTCCACCACCTCACCACCACTCCAACGCGGTGATAAGCATGCCAGCGAAGCAGGCACTTGCGTGGCGGCATGCAGATCTTCGTGGAAACCTACCACTTTGCCAACATAGATGCTGGTTGGCTAGTGTGGCGCTGCATGCCTCGTTGGCCCAGACGCATGGCAAGGCGAGGGGAAGCAGCGAAGGATGGGATGGCCTCTATTTCCGTCCCCAATAAAGCGAGAGGACACGTAGGCAACACATTAAATGTGATTGTCCTACGTTGATCGAGCGATAAGCCCATATCATTGTAGTTTGCCACCTCCTGTGTGCCACTGTGGCAACCCCTTTGTGTATGAAAGGAGGCCCAAGGCACACAGAGAGAGAATTTGGACTTTTGGACAAAGCGCACATCGTGGCTAGTTCAAAAGCTCAAGAACACACACCTGTAATCAGACAAAGCAGGACTAGGGTATTACACATCTTCGCGACCCGAACCTGGATAAAAACCCTCTGTGTCCTAACGGCTCGACCTGCTCTTCGTGCAACTAATCCCCTGCCGAATGTAGAAGGGATCTTAGTGACCCCATAGGTGATCGGTTTCCCCGAAAAAAACGTATACTAGTAGTCCTTGCATCTGAAACTTTTCTTGTTTCCCCTACAGCAATTCTATCAATAAATCCATCCACATCACTAGGATCTGGTTCCTTGATGCTGCCCACAAAGGGCAACTTGCAAACCAAACAAAAATCATAGAGTGACATCTCCTTAAACTCATCATATAAGTAAAACTCCACTGAAGGTGGTGACTTTCTAGCATGGAAGTAAAAGTTTTGCACGAAAATATTAGTGAGTAGGAGATACTGTTCACGCTGGTCATGGAGGAAGTCGGTGAGGCCTGCATTTTCAGCCAAATAATAAAAGTTGTGGTAAATTCCGGCGGCCCTCAAGAACGCATCACAAGGCCATTCACACGACCGAACCTCCATGGTGTGAGGAAGGTTGTATTTTGTCTTTTTATTCTCCTCATTCTACTTATCCTTCGAGCTTTGGCTCGAGGAGCCCCTCAACAATCTCTTCATCATTTTTTTCTCTGAATTTTTTCTGAAATTTGTAGTGCTCAAAATAAAAGTGAACCAAACTCAATAAGATTGATATCAACTACTCCCACAAGTGCCTAGAGGCTATATCATACATTAAAACTACTTCGGACCATATAAATTTGACATGCAAGCTCAACAACAGGGTCACCTTAGCAGCAAAATTTTGTAATAAATAAAGCACTAGAACAAAAACTAATTGGACCATTGGAGGAGTCACATACCAAAGAACAATCCCACAAAGCAGTTTTGTGGATGGAGCTTTCAGCAAGGAGATCGAAAATGGCAGTAAAACGAGCTAGAACACGGGTTTGAGCTATGGGATGATTTTTTATGGAGGAAGACAAAGTGTGTTGGTACTGGAATAAGTGGAGGGGTGCCACGTGGGGCCCACGAGGCAGGAGGCGCGCCCAAGGGCGGTGGGCGCTCCCTGCACCCTCGTGGCCAAATGGTGGGTCCCCCTGGTGTGTTCTGAGTGCCAGAAATTCTTAAATATTCTACAAAAAATCATACTCCATTTTCAGGGCATTTGGAGAACTTTTATTTTCGGGGTATTTTTTATTGCAAGGATAATTTAGAAAACGGACAAAAAATACTAATGTTACATTATTTAATCTAAATAAAAAAAGTAAAAGGAGGGTACAGAGAGTTGTGCTTTCTAACTTCATCCATCTCATGCTCATCAAAAGGAATCCACTAACAAGGTTGATCAAGTCTTGTTAACAAACTTCTTCCGAGTAACATGAAACCGGAGAATTTTTGAATAACACTAGGTTACCTCAACGGGGATATGCATGTCCCCAACAATTAGAATATCATATTTCTTTTTGACAGTAGGAAGAGGGAATTCAAAACCTCCATAGTAATAGTTGAAAATTTTCCAATAGAATTTATACTATGAACTTGAGGTTGTTTCCTCGGAAAGTGTATCGTATGCTCATTACCATTAACATGGAAAGTGACATTGCCTTTGCTGCAATCAATAACAGCCCATGTAGTATTCAAAAAGGGTCTACCAAGGATGATTGACATACTGTTGTCCTCGGGAATATCAAGAATAACAAAGTCCGTTAAAGTAGTAATGTTTGCAACCACAACAGGCACATCCTCACAAATACCGATGGGTATAGCAGTTGATTTATCGGCCATTTGCAAAGAGATTTCAGTGGATGTCAACTTATTCAAATCAAGTCTACGATATAAAGAGAGAGGCATAACACTAACACCGGCTCCAAGATCACATAAAGCAGTTTTAACATAGTTTCTTTTAGTGGAGCATGGTATAATTGGTACTCCTGGATCTCCTAGTTTCTTTGGTATTCCACCCTTAAAAGTATAATTGGCAAGCATAGTGGAAATTTCAGCTTCCGGTATCTTTCTTTTATTTGTAACAATATCTTTCATATACTTAGCATAAGGATTCATTTTAAGCATATCAGTCAAACACATACACAAAAAGATAGGTCTAATCATTTCAGCAAAGCACTCAAAATCATCATCATCCTTTTTCTTGGATGGCTTAGGAGGAAAAGGCATGGGTTTCTGAACCCATGGTTCTCTTTCTTTACCGTGCTTCCTAGCAACAAAGTCTCTCTTATCGTAACGTTGTTTCTTTGATTGTGGGTTATCAAGATCAACAGCAGGTTCAGTCTCTACATCATTGTTATTGCTAGGCTGAGCATCCACATGAACATCATCATTAACATTATCACTAGGTTCATGTTCATTACCAGATTGTGTTTCAGCATCCGAAATAGAAGTATCATTGGGATTCTCGGGTGCGTCTACAATAGGTTCACTAGAAGCATGCAAAGTCCTGTCATTTTTCTTTTTCTTTCTCTTAGAAGAACTAGGTGCATCAACATTAGTTCTCTGAGAATCTTGCTCAACTCTCTTAGGATGGCCCTCAGGATACAAAGGTTCCTGGGTCATTCTACCACCTCTAGTCATAACTCTAACAACATTATCATTATTCTTATTATTTAATTCATTGAGCAAATCATCTTGTGCCTTCAGCACTTGTTCTACTTGAGTGGTAACCATGGATGCATGTTTACAAATAAGCTTAAGGTCACCTTTAACTCTAGACATAGAATCACTCAAGTGTTCAACCATATAAGCATTACGTTTCAATTGTTTACCAACATAAGCATTGATGTTTTCTTGCTTAACAATAAAATTATCAAACTCATCCAAGCATTGGCTAGAAGACTTATTACGAGGAATATCACCTTCATCAAATATATAGAGAGAATTTACCTTTACTACCTGTGTCGGGTTATCAAGACCATGTATTTCTTCAATAGGTGGTAAATTCTTAACATCTTCAGCTTTATTACCTTTTTCTTTCATAGATTTCTTTGCCTCTTGCATATCTTCAGGACTGAGAAATAGAATACCCTTTTTCTTCGGAGTTGGCTTAGGAGTTGGTTCAGGAAGTGTCCAATCATTGTCATTACTCAATATATTATTCAATAGAAATTCAGCTTCCTCAATAGTTCTTTCCCTGAAAACACAACCAGCACAACTACCCAGGTGGTCTTTGGAAGCATCGGTTAGTCCATTATAAAAGATATCAAGTATTTCATTTTTCTTGAGACGATGATCAGGCAAAGCATTAAGTAATCGGATAAGCCTCCCCCAAGCTTGTGGGAGCCTCTCTTCTTCAATTTGCACAAAATTATATATTTCCCTTAAGGCAGCTTGTTTCTTATGAGCGGGGAAATATTTAGCAGAGAAGTAATAAATCATATCCTGGGGACTACGCACACAACCAAGAGCAAGAGAATTAAATCATATTTTAGCATCACCCTTTAATTAGAAAGAAAACAATTTAAGGATATAGTAATAACGAATTTTTTCCTCATGAGTAAATAGGGTGGCTATATCATTCAATTTAGTAAGATGTGCCACAACAGTTTCAGATTCATAGCCATAAAAAGGATCAGATTCAACCAAAGTTATTAACTCAGGATCAATAGAGAAATCATAATCCTTATCAGTAACACAGATAGGTGAAGTAGCAAAAGCAGGGTCATATTTCATTCTAGCATTCAAAGACTTTTGTTTCAGCTTAGCTAACATTTCTTAAGATCATATCTATCTTTTCAAGCAAAAAGGTCTCTAGCAGTTTCTTCATCCATAACATAACCCTCTGGTACATCAGGCAATTCATATATAGGGGGAGAATCTTCATCATCACTTTCATCAATATTATCAGTTTCAATTATTTCATTCTCTCTAACCCTAACAAGTTGCTCATCAAGAAATTCACCTAATGGCACAGTATTATCAAGAAGAGAAGTAGTTTCACCATAAGCATCATGCATAGCAGAAGTGGCATCATCAATAACATGCGACATATCAGAATCAATAGCAGGTGCAGGTGTAGGTGTCGCAAATTTACTCATAGCAGAAGGTGAATCAAGTGCAGAGCTAGATGGCAGTTCCTTACCTTCCCTCGTAGTTTAGGGAAAAATCTTGGTTCTTTCATCTTTCAAGTTTCTCATAGTGACCAACAGATATAAATCCCAAGTGACTCAAAGAATAGAGCTATGCTCCCCGGCAACGGCGCCAGAACATAGTCTTGATAATCCACAAGTATATGGGATCGCAACAGTTTTCAAGGGTAGAGTATTCAACCCAAATTTATTGATTCGACACAAGGGGAGCCAAAGAATATTATCAAGTAATAGCAGCTGAGTTGTCAATTCAACCACACCTGAAAGACTTAATATCTGTAGCAAAGTATTTAGTAGAAAAGTAGTATGGAAGTAGCAGTAATGATTGAGGGAGTCCTGGATTAGGGAGTATCCAGACAGCCGGACTATATACTTTGGTCGGACTATTGGACCGTGAAGATACAAGACTCAAGACTTCATCCCGTGTCCGGATGGGACTCTCCTTTGCGTGGAAGACAAGCTTGGCGATTCGGATGTTAGATCTCCTTCTTTGTAACCGACTATGTAACCCTAGCCTCCTCCGGTGTCTATATAAACCAGAGGGTTTAGTCCGTAGGACGAGGACAATCAGAATCATAGGCTAGCTTCTAGGGTTTAGCCTCTACGATCTCGTGGTAGATCTACTCTTGTAATACTCATATCATCAACATCAATCAAGCGGGAAGTAGGGTTTTACCTCCATCGAGAGGGCCCGAACCTGGGAAAAACATCGTGTCCCCTGCCTCATGTTACCATTAGCCTTAGACGCGTAGTTCGGGACCCCCTACCCGAGATCCGCCGGTTTTGACACCGACATTGGTGCTTTCATTGAGAGTTCCTCTGTGTTGTTGCAACAAGGCTTGATGGCTCGTATCGTTGTCAAGGACAACATCACCTCTGGGGGAGCCCTGGTGGTAGGCCAAACTCTCCGACTAGGCGGCTTCATCGTGACCGCCCGATCGCCTGCCGCACGGACGATGACTTCTCGGGTCATCAAAAACAGCCTCCACGTCAATTCGGAACTCGCCGAACAGATGGATCCAATGGAGCTCTCTTCCCTTAATGAGCTCTTGGATCGCATCGCCACTCTGGGAGTCGCTACAGACTATGATCGGATTGGGCTTAAACCCGACCAAAGGGATATTAAATCCCCACCGGTCACCCACGAGATAGCGGTAGTGGAAGGGCCACACATGGATTATCCCTCTACTTTGAGGACGAACTATGTCTGGATTACCGAGCTCTCTGAGTCGGATACCCGTTTGCGGGAGGACATGACCCAGACCCCGAACTTAGAATCGGGCAACAGGCCAGAAAAATCGGGCAACATCCCGAAGCCCGAGCTGCCAAGCCCGGAAGCTCCTCTGCCCCTGGGTGTTAGATCGGATCAGAATCCAGATTTAACTACGCCCACCCACCCAGACTTAAGCCGTCTCTCCCATATCAGATAAGAGCCCCAAGAGACAGTACATCGCTACTGGGCCTGATTCCTCCTTGTGATAACCCAGGTCAAGGACTGTCGCGAGGAAGCCGCAATGTCACTTTTCTGCAAAAATTGCACGAACAAAGGGATCCTTAATGCTATAAGTCGCCGTGACATAGTACACTTTGCCGACTTAGCAGCTATAGTACAGAAGTACTGTGCGATGGAAAGCGCCTGGAAAACCCAAACCGACTCTTGGGATAATCTGGCTCTCACTAAACCCTTCGTCCGAGCTAAAAGGGCAAACTCTCATAAGTTACCCGATCCAATTCCCAAAAAAACAAAGCCCACTCCAAGGAGTGGAACCGTATTGGCAGAATGGCTCAATGGGCCATGCAAAATTCACAGCACACCGGATACTACGCCAATGCATAGCCTTAGAGCATGTTGGATACTCCGGCAGGTAGCAAAAAGCGGTGAGGATCTTCTTGTAAACCATAAAGCAGAGCAACATCCCGCCGAAGACAACAATGCGGTACTGACAGTCTTCAAGACTTCCGCCTCAAATAATAGGCAAAAGCGAGCTCATCGAAATTTCGCTAAAATCTGCCATGTGGAAAAAATAAATCCGTGGAGCGACACTGCTATAACCTTCAGTGCCAGTGACGAACCTCAATTCCAGACAGTCCGGGCACCAACCGCTTTGGTCCTTAGACCAATTGTGGACTGCTTTCGGCTCACTAAAGTACTCATGGACAGCGGAAAAGGATTAAACTTGATCTATGAAGAAACCCTCAACAAGATGGAAATTGATAAAAGCCGCATTGAGCAAAGCAGCACAACCTTCAGGGGAATCATCCCTAGTCGGGAGGCACGGTGTGCGGGAAAAATCACACTGGATGTGGTATTCGGCACGCCGGAGAATTATAGGTCTGAAGAAATCACGTTCCAAGTGGCCCCGTTCGGCAGCGGATACCACGCCCTTTTAGCGCAGGACGCATTCACGAGCTTTCAAGCTATACCACAGAACGGGTACATGAAGCTCAAAATGCTCGGACCCCTAGAAGCATTATTCGAAGCCCTAGTGGCCGAAGAACTAACAACGCTGCGCACCACAATGGACAGAGATGACGTGATACTCGACAAACGACCCAAGTCCACCTCATTCAAGCCCGCGGACGAGATAGTCAAATTCCAAGTCCATCCAACGGACCCCACAAAGACAGCTTCCATCGGGACACAATTGAGCCCCATAATGGACGCCGCACTGCGAGACTTTCTACGCGAGAATTCGGACATTTCCGCCTGGCATCCTTCAGACATGTCGGGCATCCCACACAGGCTGGCTGAACACAGCCTCAATATACTGAAAGGATACAAGCCAGTCAAACAGACTCTTAGGCGCTTCTCAGAGCCTAAATGGCAATCCATGGGAGAAGAGCTAGTCAAGCTACTTGAGGCCGGATTCATCAGAGATATAAAGCATCCGGATTGGCTGGCAAATCTAGTAATGGTACCAAAGAAGGACAAATCCTGGCGCCTATTTGTTGATTTCAAAGACCTCAACGAGGCTTGCCCCAAAGATCCCTTCCCCCTCCCTCGCATCGACCAAATTATCAACGCCACCGTTGGACACGACTCACTATGTTTCCTCGATGCATACTCCCGATACCATTAAATAAAGATGGCGGGGTCTGACCAAGCCGCAACGGCCTTCATAATGCCATATGGTCCCTTCAGCTTCAACATTATGCCTTTCGGGCTCAAAAACGCCGGCGCAACCTATCAACGTATGATTCAGACATGCCTGGAGAAGCAAATCGGCAAAACAGTGAAGGCATACGTGGACGACATGGTCATAAAAACAAGACATGTTGAAACTTTAATAGATGACTTGAGACTTACGTTCAACAACCTCCGAACATACGACATCAAGCTCAACCCAGAAAAATGTGTTTTCGGCGTACCCTCCGGGAAGTTGCTCGGCTTCATCGTTTCTAATAGAGGAATCGAAGCAAATCCGGCGAAAATACGAGCTCTATCGCAGTTGGCTATCCCAACAGACCTCAAGCATATCCAGAAGCTAACTGGATGCGTGGCTGCCTTAAGCCGCTTCATCTCCGTTTAGGAGAAAAGGCACTACCTCTTTACCGCCTTCTTCGATGCACCGAACACTTCGAGTGGACGGATGCGGCCACGGCCGGACTGGATGAAATAAAGACCCTATTGGCCAGCAATCCAGTTCTAACCGCGCCACATACTGGCGAACCCATGCTATTATACATAGCTGCAACACATCAGGTTGTAAGCGTAGTGCTCGTCGTCGAACGAGAGGCGGACAGATACAAGTTCCCACTCCAAAAGCTGGTATATTATGTGTCCACTATCCTCACTCCATGCAAATCCCGATACCCACACTATCAAAAGATAGCATACGCGGTCTTCATGGCATCCCGGAAGCTACGACACTACTTTCAAGAGTGTTCGATTACGGTGGCCTCCGAAGTACCACTCAACGACATAATAAACAACCACGACGCCACTGGACGAATTGCTAAGTGGGCTATGGAGCTCCTTCCGTTCGACATAACATACAAACCACGGCGGGCCATTAAGTCGCAAGTATTGGCTGACTTTGTCGCCGAATGGACAGAAGTCGAACTACCTAAAGAGTATGGCGCGTACTCCAATTGGATCATGCACTTCGATGGCTCTAAAATGCTGGCTGGATTGGGAGCGGGTGTAGTCCTGACATCCCCCACCGGAGACACGGTCCAATACGTACTCCAAATATTATACACAGACTCCAACAACGCAGCCGAATACGAGGCTCTGTTGCATGGTCTTCGGATGGCAGTCTCTATGGGCATTCAACTCCTAGAAGTGCGCGGGGACTCAAACCTCGCAATATCACAAATAAACGGAGATTTTGATGCCAAGGATTTGAAAATGGCGGCCTACCGAAATGGCGTCCTCAAAATGTCAGCTCGGTTCGAGGGGCTTGAATTCCACCATGTGGCTCGAGATAACAACCAAGCGGCGGATATCCTCGCCCTCACCGGCGCTAAACGCGACACTATCCCACCTAATATATTCTTGGAAAGGCTGTTCAAGCCATCCGTGGTATGGGAAGGGGAGTCCGGAAAGACTAGTCCAGCTCCGAATACAACCCCAGATTCCGAACCATCTGACGTAATCGGGCGCTCCGCCACCGAAATAACACCTTCGGCCCATGAAATCATGGCTGTAATCGCCCCGTGGACCGAGCCTTTCTTGGCCTACCTAAATAGGCAGCAGCTCCCCGAGGACCAAAATGAAGCACGTTGTATTGTGCGGCGTTCCAAGGCCTACAAAGTCCATAAGGTAGAACTCTATAAGAAAAGTGCCACCAGAGTGCTCCAGAGATGCATCTCCGAAGAGGAAGGGCGGCAACTCTTGGCCGAAATCCATGCCGTACTCGGCGGGCACCACGCTGCGGCTCAGGCACTTGTCAGCAAAGCCTTCTGTACAGGTTTTTATTGGCCGACAGCCCGGGCAGATGTGTAAGACCTTGTCCAACATTGCGTCGGTTGCCAGCTCTTCGCCAATCAGAGCCATATGCCCCCTACCGCTCTCCAAACAATCCCCATAACTTGGCCCTTCGCGGTCTGGGCGCTGGATATGGTCGGACCTCTTAAAGGGGGGAGCGATAAGAAAAAATACTTATTGGTCATGGTGGACAAGTTCACAAAATGGAAAGAAGCCAAACCAGTCAACACGGCTGAATCCGGACCAGTGATAGACTTCATATCGGGGGTTGTACACCGTTACAGTGTCCCCCACAGCATCATCACTGACAATGGCTCAAACTTCACAGTCGATGAAGTGAAAACTTGGTGCGGCAACATGGGCATTAAGCTCGATTACGCCTCCGTCTATCATCCCCAAACAAACGGCCAGGTCGAACATGCAAATGGTCTCATCATGAGTGGCATCAAACCCAGACTAGTGCGATCCTTGAAAGAATCAGACACGCACTGGGTCAAGGAGCTCGACTCCGTACTCTTGGGGCTACGGACCATGCCGAATCGCACCACCGGATATACACCATTTTTTATGGTGTACGGCGCAGAAGCAGTACTGGCCTGCGACGTAATCCATGACTCACCTCACGTGCGCATGTACGAAGAGAAGGAATCCAAGCAAGATCGGCAGGACAACTTAGATGCCCTGGAGCAGGAGCAAGACATCGCAAAAGCCCGTTCTGCATTCTATCAGCAGCAGGCTCGAAGGTATCAAAGCAGAGAAGTGCGGGCCAAAACTTATAACATTGGCGAACCCGTTCTACGCCTACCGGAGAACAAGAAGGACAAGCTCAAACCTAAGTGGGAGGGTCCCTTCATCATTGATAAAGTTCTCACTGGAGGAGCGTACCGCCTGCGTAATGCATCGGATAATAGACTCGAGCCGAACCCATGGAACACGGCCAAACTCCGGAGATTCTACGCCTAGTGCTGAACTCAGGGTTCGTCTCCTTACCCCTGCTCTTTTAATTATGTTCTCCCTTTTTCCTTTCTCGCCCCTTTTACCTTCTTCACACAAAGTATTAAATACAGTGCGGATGCTCGGATCACTCCAGCCGCACTATGTGTGCTCACAATACCTGGGGGCTTCCTATACGGAAGCTAAATATAATTACTTTTATGGCTTCCTGCCTACCACATATGTGTCCTTTTTCCAAATGTGCCCTTTTCTTCACCATTATATGCATCGATATGACTTAACATTTGGCCATGCTGGGTTGCCTGGCTCTTGTGTTTATGCCTTACGTTCCCGTTAATTCGGCTAGGGCATAAGGGGAGCACCTCTACGATTGTCACTGCTGGTTCAGCCAGATGTGTACCTCAGACTGGGTGAAGCCGAAAGCTAGCGTTCTTAAGGGAATATTCGGTCAGTGAACAAAAGATATTTCTTTCGTTTATTACAACGCGAATCCCCAGATGTTTTGTATCCTGCGTTTCTGTTTGCAGCTCAGACATGCACATCGATGCATGCGTACCCAGGGAAAGGAACCGCTAACAGAACTATTCTCCCTAGAAGATGTTTCTTACTACCCATGTAATACTCCCTCCGTTCCTAGATATAGGGTGTATAGTTTTTGGCACGGAAATTAAAGAACGCACGTGGAGGAAAAATTTCACAAGTTTTGAGTGAGATTACACATGACTAATTGACATGAGAAAATAGAGGAGCTTACATGATATAAGGAAATGTAATCAAATCCCTAAAAAAATATCCAAACGAGTGGTGCAACGCAATACACCTTATATTTCAGACTTTTTCTCAAAAATCTATACACCTTATATCAAGGAATGGAGGGAGTATAACATAACTAGTTGGGTACTTGTATGTTCAAGCACTTATGACCCCTATGCCTGGTTTCCACGCATACCTCGGTTTTACATAACTGAGCGGGTATTCGGATACACCTCGGACTGCCGGATCCGGGGGCTGAAGTGAAAAGGTCCACCATGACAAAAGATTTTTTAATCCGGCTAGGGACTACATATGTCCATTGAATTACATAGTCAGTTGGACTGGCTACATTCTTCCTCTATACCATCCAACAGGCTATCTAGCTTGCAATCCTGTTGGGAATACTTTGCAGCCAACGCTACCTGGTCATACACCAGACTTACGGGAATCTCTTGCCCATCCAGCCCCGCCGGTCCGACTTCGGCCATATGGTTCGGGTCAATCTTGGTGTATCACGTCTTCACCATGGCCCAGGCTTCCCTTGCACCTTGTCGGCAGGCTGATACCTTCCACAATCGGAAGCTCCGCCGTGCTCCTTGGAGCATATCCACGAGCTCCCCCATGCCTCCTGGCAGGGAAGTGGACGGCCACAAGGCCTGGGCAATACCCTGCATCACCTGCCGAGCTCGTTCGTGCAGTTGTGAGAGATCTTGCAGTAAATCGCCTGCAGATCCGGGCATCTCCTCTTCAGGACAGCCCGTCAGCATACCTACATATATAAACTCTTTTAAAATGCTTCCTCGCTGAACTGTACTACAGTTCATTTAGGCACTTACCATAAATGTCATGATGAAGCCTCATGTTCTCCTTCATGGAGTCTGCTAGCTGAGCTCGAACATCTGCTAATTCGACGCCCAGCCGGACGTTGGCATCTTGGAGATTGTTTTTCTCCTGCCTAACCTGCGTAAGCACACGCTCGCCAGCCTTTAGCTGTCTTTGGAGATGTGACTCACTATCTCTTACGATCTTCGGATTCTCCCCAGGATTGTCTGCAGAATTTTCTGTTAGACTTATAAAGCAAGCAAACTACTAACTGATATATTTCCTTAAAATTACTCTATTGAGACAAATGTTACCAGATGAGGCCTTCTGGGATTCCTCTAGTTTGGCAACCGCGGCCCTCGGCTGGGTCTTGCACTCCTCTAGCTCTTGAGACAAATGGGTATTCTTCTCTAGAAGAACATGTGCATCAAATGATCCTTAAATCAGTTGTTCCAACTGTTTCAAGTCTCAGGGGCTACTGCTCTACATGCTTATCAAATTTTCTTACCCGTATATATTTCGCATACTGGTCCGTCACTCGGGCGAGCCCGTATTGGGCAGCTCGGATGTATGCGTCTCCCAAATTGAAAGCATTGAATGCCTCTTCGGAAAAGATACTATTGCGAAGTACGATCCGTCGGCGCCGGTGATTCATGGTGCTCTCTACTTAGGAATTTGTGGCGGAGAGCCTATCCGCATCCTCTATCGGAGGAAAATTCGGCATCGGCCCTGCATTGGCCTCCTCCCTCGAAGACGGTTCTGGGATCCGGCTGGTGGAGGCGTGACCGGCAAGATCTCCGGATGTAGTCCGGCGATTACTCTTTCTGCTAGGACACGATGGACGCTGTTACATTTCAAACAGCATAATCAAACAGCATATTTTACCTGTACCTCTGCGACGGCGTTTCGACCCTAACCGCCTTCCTCTTGAGCCTGCCTAGCCCGGATGCCCTTTGTTGACGAGCCCCTAGGGGCTCAGTGATAATCCCCAAGTGCAGGGAATCATCGTATCAATTTCCAAAGGTGGAAGTTGATAAGTATGGAGTGTCGAACCCACAAGGAGCTAAAGGTAAGATCAATATTCTCTCAAGCCCTATCTGCCACTGATACAACTTTACGTGTACCGAACGTTTGCTTCCAACTAGAAACAAGAAATAAAACTGTGTTGTGGGTATAAAGAAGATAACTTTGCATGATATCGGAGAGCTAAAATATGAAAGTAGGTGTCGTTATCATAAAGTTAGAATATATTACTAAATATTATAAATAGCGAGTGTGGAATAATGATGGATCGGTGTGCAGAATTGTCCTAGGCAATTGTTAACCAGACCGATAGTCGTTATTGCAATTTCATATGAGGGAGAGGCATAAGCTAACATACTTTCTCTACTTGGATCATATGCACTTATGATTGGAACTCTAGCAAGCGTCTGCAACTACTAAAGATCATTAACGTAAAACCCAACCATAGCATTAAAGCATCGAGTCCTCTTTATTCCCAAACGCAACAACCCCCTTACTAGGGTTTGTGTTTCAGTCACTCACCAACCCACTATAAGTGAATCATGAACGTATTGCAACACCCTACAGCGGGAATCCCTCACGCTTGCGCGACACGGAGGACACCATAGAACAGCACCAAAATAAAACATACAACTCGTACCAATCTAGACCATCAATCAACCCAAGGACAAAAGATATCTACTCAAAACATCATAGGATGGCAACACATCATTGAATCACAATATGCGGCATAAAGCACCATGTTCAAGTAGGGATTACAGCGAGGTGCGGGAGAGTGGACCACGAAAAAGAGATGAGGATGGTGATGATGATGGTGATGTTGATGAAGACGATCATCGCGGCGATGATTCCCCTCCCGATGGCACTCCGGTGCCACCAAGAGAGAGGAGGAGAGGTTCTCCTCCTTGTGCTTCCTCCTCCATGGCTTTCCTCCTCTGGTCCTTGGCCTTCATGGCGATGATGGCCCATCCGAGATCCTCCTCCATGGCCTCCGGTGATGATGGCCCCCTTCGGCAAGGTGCCAGAGAGGGCCTAGATTGATTTCTCGTGGCTACAGAGGCTTGCGGCAGCGGAATTCTGACCTAGGTTATTTCCCGAAGGTTTCTGTATTTATAGGAATTTTTGGCGTAGGTTTCACGTCAGGGGGGTCTCCGGGCTATCCACAACATAGGGGGGCATGCCCTAGGGGGTGGGCGCGCCCCCCACCCTCGTGGGCAGCCCGGAACTCTTCTGGCCCAACTCTGATGCTCCGTGGTCTTCTTTTGGTCCATAAAAAATCATCAAAAATTGGCACGTCAATTGGACTCTGTTTGGTATTCCTTTTCTGTAAAACTCAAAAACAAGGAGAAAACAAAAACTGGCACAAGGCTCTAGGTTAATAGGTTATTCCCAAAAATCATATAAAATGGCATATAAATGCATATAAAACATCATAGATGGATAATAAAATAGCATGAATACTTCATAAATTATAGATACGTTGGAGACGTATCAGCATCCCCAAGCTTAATTCCTGCTCGTCCTCGAGTAGGTAAATGATAAAAGAAATAATTTATGAAGTGTGAATGCTAGCAGGTGCACAAGTTTGATCGATTATAATTTCAATCACCTTTTCTAGCATCAATATGTGTCATAATAGTAGCTTATCTCATAAAACTTTTCATGATCAAGTAACAATCTATTCACAATGTCAAGTATGGTTCAGAAACTTCATTGAGAACTAAAAACTATAATCTGAGTCATTGCAGCAATTGCAATTTATCATAACATCAGAAAGAGTCAAGAATAGAGCTTTTCAGCAAGTCCACATACTCAACTATCATATAGTCTTCTACAATTGCTAACACTCACGCAATACTTGTGGTTATGGAGTTTCAGCCGGACACTGAGAAAGATAGGGGCTTATTGTGTTGCCTCCCAACGTATTCACCTTTAGGTGATGTCAACAATAATAGCCCATGCTAACTTACATCCAATTGGATATATATATCATGATATTTCAAACACGAGGAGCTTGCCAAAGGATAAAATGAAAAAGGGAAAGGTGAGGATCACCTTGACTCAAGCATAAAGTAAAAACATAAAGTAAAAGATAGGCCCTTCGCAGAGGGAAGCAGAGGTTGTCATGTGCGTTTAGGGTTGGATGCATAAAATCTTGATGCAAAAGAACGTCACTTTATATTGCCCCTTGTATGTGGACCTTTATTATGCAGTCCGTCGCTTTTATTGCTTCCACAACAAGATCGTACAAAGCTTATTTTCTCTGCACTAATAAGTCATACATATTTAGATAGCAATTTTTATTGCCTGCAACATGACAACTTAATTGAAGGATCTTACTCAATCCATAGGTAGGTATGGTGGACTCTCGTGGCAAAACTGGGTTTAAGGATATTTGAAAGCACAAGTAGTATCTCTACTTGGTACAAGGAATTTGGCTAGCATGAGGGGGAAAGGCAAGCTCAACATATTTGGAAGGTCAATGATAATATACTTTAACTGAGATGTGAGAAAACATAAACCATTACGTTGTCTTCCTTGTCCAATGTCAACTCTTTTAGCATGTCATACTTAATGAGTGCTCACAATCATAAAAGATGTCCAAGATAATATATTTGTGTGTGAACCTCTCTTTCCTTATTACTTCCTATTAATTGCAACGATGACCAAAACTACGTTTGCCAACTCTCAACAACTTTTATGCCTCATACTCTTTATATGTGAAGTCATTACTATCCATGTTATAAGCATATGAAACATATAGAAATTCAGATTTATGACATTCAATTCATTCCCCCATTTACTCATAGGATATACATGAAGCACATGAGTAAATGACAAACTACTCAAAAAGATATGAGTGAGGGACACTGAGTAGTCAAATAATTAACTAGCCATGGGAGGGTTCCTTTTTTATTCAATATTTCAGATCCAATGACTTTATTCAAACAGAAAGTAAAATTGAAAATACGCTCCAAGAAAAACACATATCATGTGACGAATAAAAATATAGCTCCGAGTAAGGTATACCGATTGTTTTGAAGATGAAAGAGGGGATGCCTTCCGGGGCATCCCCAAGCTTAGGCGCTTGAGTCTTCCTTTAATATTACCTTGGGGTGCCTTGGGCATCCCCAATCTTAGGGTCTTCCCACTCCTTATTCTCCTCCTATCGATATCTCACCCAAAACTTGAAAACCTCAACCACACAAAAGTTAATGGAACTTCGTGAGATAGGTTAGTATGATAAAGAGTAAACCATTCACTTTGGTGCTGTAAAAGACAAGGTTCATAATTGTTTTCACACAATGCCTACTGTACAATATCATTTCTACAATTTATATTGCGAAATATAAGCCATAGAAACTAGAAAACAAGCAAACTGTGATGAAAACAGAATCTGTCAGAAACAGAATAGTCTGTAATGATCTGAGCACTAACCATACTTATGCTACTCCAAAAATTATGAAATAAATTGGTGGACGTGAGGAATTTGTCTATTAATCTTATGCAAAAAGAATCAACTCAAAATCGCTCTTCTGTAAAAACATTTACAGCTAATCTCGTGAGCGCAAAGTTTCTGTTTTTTACAGCAAGATCACATTAACTCTCACCCAAATCTTCCCAAAGGTCTTACTTGGCACTTTATTGAAACAAAAGCTATAAAACATGATTACTACAGTAGCTTAATCATACACACAAAAACAGTAAGGATAAATATTGGTTTGTCTCCCAACAAGCGCTTTTCTTTAATGCCTTTTAGCTAGGCATGACGATTTCAATGATGGTCACATAAAAGATAAGAGTTGAAACATAAAAAGAGCATCATGAAGAATATGACTAGAACATTTAAATCTAACCCACTTCTTATGCCTAGGGATTTTGTGAGCACACAATTTATAGGAACAAGAATCAACTAGCATAGGAAGGCAAAACAAGTTTAACTTCAAAACATTAAGCACATAGAGAGGAAACTTAATATTATGGCAACTCCTACAAGCATATATTCCTCCCTCATAATAGTTTTCAGTAGCATCATGGATAACAAATTTGTTCTCATACTCAATTGGAACCTCTTCCAAAATAGTGGAATACTAACTAAAGTTGACACTCTTCCAAATCCACTTTGAGAAATATCACACTAAGATTCAACACCCTCCAAGATAGTGGGATCACTAATTCCTAAAGTTGACACTCTTCCAAACCCACTTTAATTTAAAGTATTTTTCATACTCCAAAATATATAAGTGAAGTTCATGGAGCATTCTACAATTAATATAGAGTAACCAATGTACAAGCTCAAAATATATAAGTGATGCACACGAAGCATTCTATAAAACCACACTCAAACTATTTAAGTGAAGCACAAAGAGCAATTCTATAAGATCATACTTAAAAGATATAAGTGGACCACATGAAGTATTCTATAAATAAATGAAGATCTATCTCATACTAGCATGATTCTTAAAGAAAAATAAAAACACAAAGGACACAAATCATGTGAACAAAACAAAAACCGAGGTACACCGATATCTGTCGAAGAAGAAAGATGGGATGCCAACCGGGGCATCCCCAAGCTTGGATGCTTTAGTATCCTTTAAAATATTTACTTGGGGTGCCTTGGTCATCCCCAAGCTTGAACTCTTGTCTCTCTTTATTCTTCTCACATCGGTAACTCCTCGTTCTTCAAACACTTCATTCACAAAAACTTAAACAAAAACTTTGTGAGATCTGTTAGTGTAATAAAGCAAACTACCACTTTAAGGTACTGTAATTAATTTATTATTTATCTATATTGGTGTTAAACCTACTGTATTCCAATTTCTCTATGGTTCATACCCTTACATACTGGCCATAGATGCATCAAAATAAACAAACAACACACGAAAAACAAAATCTGTCAAGAACCGGACAATCTGTAGTAATCTGGAAGTTTAGTAAACTTATGTAATTGACAAAATTATGAAATAAATTTGACAATTTGAAAATTTTGTACAGAAGTAATGTGCAAAAAGATTCAGACACATTTGACTTTCCAGTAAAAAATGTAAATTCATGCACTACAGCCAGAGTTCCTGTTTTTGTTCTGCACGTAGTAAGCAAGCAATCTTATCACACTAAAACCAAAGCTTGGCACATTATTTTTATAATACAATGGATATATACAAGGGGATAATTATTTACAGATAAACTTCCATGAAAAATTCTACATTGTTTCCGTGAGCATGAACACAAGTGCTCAAGGTCGACCCTCACTTCTTCAATGCATAACTTTCGAATCACTTCTCTTTTTGAAAAACTTTTTTAGGCATGAGAGGCAAGTAGATATTTTTTTGGTATTTTCATTATTTTTTTAAAAGAAAATTATGTTTCACCCACAACTAAACAGAAACAAAAAGTAAAAACAAAATCTACTTAGTGAAGAAAGCAAACAAGCACACACGAGAATATCAACCCCACGCTATTGCTCCCCGGCAACGGCGCCAGAAAAGAGCTTGATAATCCCCAAATGCAGGGAATCATCGTAGCAATTCCCAAAGGTGGAAGTGATAAGTATTGAGTGTCGAACCCACAAGGAGCTAAAGGAAAGATCAGTATTCTCTCAAGCCCAATTTGCCACTGATACGACTTTACGTGCACCGAACGTTTGCTTCCAACTAGAAATAAGAAATAAAATTGTGTTGTGGGTATAAAGAAGATAACTTTGCATGATATCGGAGAGCTAAAATATGAAAGTAGGTGCTGTTATCATAAAGTTAGAATATATTACTAAATATTATAAATAGCGAGTGTGGAATAATGATGGATCGGTGTGCGGAATTGTCCTAGGCAATTATTAACCAGACCGATAGTCGTCATTGCAATTTCATATGAGGGAGAGGCATAAGCTAACATAATTTCTCTACTTGGATCATATGCACTTATGATTGGAACTCTAGCAAGCGTCCGCAACTACTAAAGATCATTAAGGTAAAACCCAACCATACCATTAAAGCATCAAGTCCTCTTTATTCCCATACGCAACAACCCCCTTACTCGGGTTTGTGTATCAGTCACTCACCAACCCACTATAAGCGAATCATGAACGTATTGCAACACCCTACAGTGGGAATCCCTCATGCTTGCGCGACACGGAGGGCACCCATAGGACAGCACCAAAATAAAACATACAACTCGTACAAATCTAGACCATCAATCAACCCAAGGACAAAAGATATCTACTCAAATCATCATAGGATGGCAACACATCATTGAATCATAATATGCGGCATAAAGCACCATTTTCAAGTAGGGATTACAGCGGGGTGCGGGAGAGTGGACCGCGTAAAAGAGATGAGGATGGTGATGATGATGGTGATGTTGATGAAGACGATCACCGTGGCGATGATTCCCCTCCCGATGGCACTCCGGTGCCACCAAGAGAGAGGAGGAGAGGTTCTCCCCCTTGTGCTTCCTCCTCTATGGCTTTCCCCCTCTAGTCCTTGGCCTTCATGGCGATGATGGCCCCTCCGAGGTCCTCCTCCATGGCCTCCGGTGAAGATGGCCCCCTCCCGCAGGGTGTCGGAGAGGGCCTAGATTGATTTCTCATGGCTACAGAGGCTTGCGGCGGCGGAACTTCTGATCTAGGTTATTTCCCGAAGGTTTCTGTATTTATTGGAATTTTTGGCGTAGGTTTCATGTCAGGGGGGTCTCCGGGCTGTTCACGAGATAGGGGGCGCGCCCTAGGGGGTGGGTGCGCCCCCCACCCTCGTGGGCAGCCCGGGACTCTTTTGGCCCAACTCTGATGCTCCGTGCTCTTCTTTTGGTCCATAAAAAATCATCAAAAATTGGCACGTCAATTGGACTCCGTTTGGTATTCCTTTTCTGTAAAACTCAAAAACAAGGAGAAAACAGAAATTGGCACTAGGCTCTAGGTTAATAGGTTAGTCCGAAAAATCATATTAAATGGCATATAAAACATCATAGATGGATAATAAAATAGCATGAATACTTCATAAATTATAGATACGTTGGAGACGTATCAGCATCCCCAAGCTTAATTCCTGCTCGTCCTCGAGTAGGTAAATGATAAAAGAAATAATTTATGAAGTGTGAATGCTAGCAGGTGCACAAGTTTGATCAATTATAATTTCAATCACCTCTTCTAGCATCAATATGTGTCATAATAGTAGCTTATCTCATAAAACTTTTCATGATCAAGTAACAATCTATTCACAATGTCAAGTATGGTTCAGAAACTTCATTGAGAACTAACAAACTATAATCTGAGTCATTGAAGCAATTGCAATTTATCATAACATCAGAAAGAGTCAAGAATAGAGCTTTTCAGCAAGTCCACATACTCAACTATCATATAATCTTCTACAATTGCTAACACTCACGCAATACTTGTGGTTATGGAGTTTCAGCCAGACACTGAGAAAGATAGGGGCTTATTGTGTTGCCTCCCAACGTATTCACCTTTAGGTGATGTCAACAATAATAGCCCATGCTAACTTACATCCAATTGGATATATATATCATGATCTTTCAAACACGAGGAGCTTGCCAAAGGATAAAATGAAAAAGGTAAAGGTGAGGATCACCTTGAATCAAGCATAAATAAAAACATAAAGTAAAAGATAGGCCCTTCGCAGAGGGAAGCAGAGGTTGTCATGTGCGTTTAGGGTTGGATGCATAAAATCTTAATGCAAAAGAATGTCACTTTATATTGCCCCTTGTATGTGGACCTTTATTATGCAGACCATCGCTTTTATTGCTTCCATAACAAGATCGTACAAAGCTTATTTTCTCTGCACTAATAAGTCATACATATTTAGATAGCAATTTTTATTGCCTGCAACATGACAACTTACTTTAAGGATCTTACTCAATCCATAGGTAGGTATGGTGGAGTCTCATGGCAAAACTGGGTTTAAGGATATTTGAAAGCACAAGTAGTATCTCTACTTGGTGCAAGGAATTTGGCTAGCATGAGGGGGAAAGGCAAGCTCAACATATTTGGAAGGTCAATGATAATATACTTTAACTGAGATGTGATAAAACATAAACCATTATGTTGTCTTCCTTGTCCAACGTCAACTCTTTTAGCATGTCATACTTAATGAGTGCTCCCAATCATAAAAGATGTCCAAGATAATATATTTGTATGTGAACCTCTCTTTCCTTATTACTTCCTATTAATTGCAACGATGACCAAAACTACGTTTGCCAACTCTCAACAACTTTTATGCCTCATACACTTTATATTTGAAGTCATTACTATCCATGTTATAAGCATATGAAACATATAGAAATTCAGATTTATGACATGTAATTCATTCCTCCATTTACTCATAGGATATACATGAAGCACATGAGTAAATGACATACTACTCCAAAAGATATGAGTGAGGGACACTGAGTAGTCAAATAATTAACTAGCCATGGGAGGGTTCTTTTTTATTCAATATTTAAGATCCAATGACTTTATTCAAAAAGCAAGTAAAATTGAAAATACGCTCCAAGCAAAACACATATCATGTGACAAATAAAAATATATCTCCGAGTAAGGTATACCGATAGTTTTGAAGACGAAAGAGGGGATGCCTTCCAGGGCATCCCCAAGCTTAGGCGCTTGAGTCTTCCTTTAATATTACCTTGGGGTGCCTTGGGCATCCCCAAGCTTAGGGTCTTCCCACTCCTTATTCTCCTCCTATCGATATCTCACACAAAACTTGAAAACTTCAACCACACAAAAGTTAATGGAACTTCGTGAGATAGGTTAGTATGATAAAGAGTAAACCATTCACTTTGGTGCTGTAAAAGACTAGGTTCATAATTGTTTTCACACAATGCCTACTGTACCATATCATTTCTACAATTTATATTGAGAAATATAAGCCATAGAAACTAGAAAACAAGCAAACTGCGATGAAAACAGAATCTGTCAGAAACAGAATAGTCTGTAATGATCTGAGAACTAACCGTACTTATGCTACTCCAAAAATTATGAAATAAATTGGTGGACGTGAGGAATTTGTCTATTAATCTTCTGCAAAAATAATCAACTCAAAATCACTCTTCTGTAAAAAATAACAGCTAATCTCGTGAGCGCAAAGTTTCTGTTTTTTACAGCAAGATCACATGAACTCTCACCCAAATCTTCCCAAAGGTCTTACTTGGCACTTTATTGAAACAAAAGCTATAAAACATGATTACTACAGTAGCTTAATAATGTAGACACACAAAAACAGTAAGGGTAAATATTGGGTTGTTTCCCAACAAGCGCTTTTCTTTAATGCCTTTTAGCTAGGCATGATGATTTCAATGATGCTCACATAAAAGATAAGAGTTGAAACATAAAAAGAGCATCATGAAGAATATGACTAGCACATTTAAATCTAACCCACTAACTATGCCTAGGGATTTTGTGAGCACACAAATTATAGGAACAAGAATCAACTAGCATAGGAAGGCAAAACAAGTTTAACTTCAAAACATTAAGCACATAGAGAGGAAACTTAATATTATGGCAACTCCTACAAGCATATATTCCTCCCTCATAATAGTTTTCAGTAGCATCATGGATAACAACTTTGTTCTCATACTCAATTGGAACCTGTTCCGAAATAGTGGAATACTAACTAAAGTTGACACTCTTCCAAATCCACTTTCATAAATATCACACTAAGATTCAACACCCTCCAAGATAGTGGGATCACTAATTCCTAAAGTTGACACTCTTCCAACCCCACTTTAATTTAAAGTATGATTCATACTCCAAAATATATAAGTGAAGTTCATGGAGCATTCTACAATTAATATAGACTAACCAATGTCCAAGATCAAAATATATAAGTGATGCACACGAAGCATTCTATAAAACCACACTCAAACTATTTAAGTGAAGCACAAAGAGCAATTCTATAAGATCATACTTAAAAGATATAAGTGGAGCACATGAATTATTCTATAAATAAATGAAGAGCTATCTCATACTAGCATGATTCTTAAAGAAAAATAAAAACACAAAGGACACAAATCATGTGAACAAAACAAAAACCAAGGTATACCAATATCTGTCAAAGAAGAAAGATGGGATGCCAACCGGGGCATCCCCAAGCTTGGATGCTTGAGTATCCTTTAAAATATTTACTTGGGGTGCCTTGGGCATCCCCAAGCTTGAACTCTTGTCTCTCCTTATTCTTCTCACATCGGTAACTCCTCGTTCTTCAAACACTTCATTCACAAAAACTTAAACAAAAACTTTGTGAGATCCATTAGTGTAATAAAACAAACTACCACTTTAAGGTACTGTAATTAACTTATTCTTTATCTATATTGGTGTTAAACCTACTGTATTCCAAGTTCTCTATGGTTCATACCCTTACATACTAGCCATAGATGCATCAAAATAAGCAAACAACACACGAAAACATTGAATCTGTCAAGAACGTGACAGTCTCTAGTAATCTGGAAGTTTAGTAAACTTCTGTAACTCCAAAAATTATGAAATAAATTTGAAAATTTGAACAATCTATATAGAATAATGTGCAAAAAGTTTCAGACACATTTGACTTTCTAGTATAAAAATGTAAATGCATGCACTACAGCCAAAGTTCCTGTTTTTGTTCTGCACATAGTAAGCAAGCAATCTTATCATACTAAAACCAAAGCTTGGCACATTATTTTTATAATACAATGGATATATACAAGGGGATAATTATTTACAGAGAAACTTCCATGAAAAATTCTACATTGTTTCCGTGAGCATGAACACAAGTGCTCAAGGTCGACCCTCACTGCTTCAATGCATAACTTTCCAATCACTTCTCTTTTTGAAAAACTTTTTTAGGCATGAGAGGCAAGTAGATATTTTTTTGGTATTTTCATTATTTTTAAAAAAATTATGTTTCACCCACAACTAAACAGAAACAAAAAGGAAAAACAAAACCTACTTAGTGAAGAAAGCAAACAACACTACAAAAAAAGACACATCCGTGACATTTTGGGCCGAACGAAATTTTTTCCTGTCGTACATATGACACTTCTATGACGATAATTGTGACAAAACCCGGTATCATCATAGATGTGGTGGGCTCCTACTTCTATGACAAAAAATCATGACAGAAAATGGGCTTTTCGTCCTGGGCGGGCCGGAGACGCAGCTGCATGACATTCTTTGGGCCGTCCAAGACAGAAAAAACCGTGGTAGAAGCGTGGGGGAGGAAAATTTTGGGGAGTTGCCAGTTACGGTGGGAGGTCGGGGGCCGAGCGATGCGCGTTTCTCTCGTACACATACGCGCGTGTGTGCGAGGCGTTGGCTCTAACTGAACCCGAGCGAGGCGTTGGGCTCTAACTGAACCCGAGCGATTGCACTGCAGGCTACGCGTTACTGAACCCGAGCGATCGATCGATGGCTGTTAACTGAACCCGATGGAGCGATTCCTTCGCTACTGCTGCTAACTGAAGCCAATCGATTGGATGAACAGTGAGCGTTGCGGGGGGGCTGGATGAACAGTGAGCGGTGGCGTTGCCTCTGGATGAACAGGACCCCGTGGTGTGGAGGGCTGGATGAATAGTAGACGGTAGAGGGGTGGCCGTGGAGGGGTCGTTGAATAGGACCGTGTGGTGTGGAGGGCTGGATGAACAGTAGACAATGGAGGGGTGCCCGTGGAGGGGTGGTTGAACAGGAGCCGGTGGAGTAGCGCACGGTGGAGGCTAGATGAATAGGAGCCCGTGGAGGCTGGAGGAGGTCGACGGTAGCCCGTGGAGGCTGGAGGAGGTCGACGGTGGAGATGAACAGTATCCCATGGAGTCCCGTTTTGTGGTACGCCACACCCCTCCCGATGAACAGGACTCCCGTTTTGATCGTAGGAGGTCCGTTTCGTCCATTTTGCGGTACGCCACACCCCTCCGGATGAACAAGACCCCCGTTTCGACCGTAGGAGGTCCATTTCTTCCGTTTTGCGGTACGCCACACCCCTCCCGGTCAACAGGACCCCTGTTTCGACCGTAGGAGGTCCGTTTCCTCCGTTTTACGGTACGCCACACCCCTCCCGATCAACAGGACCCCGTTCCAAATGTGGCCGGTCGAACACAAGGTCGTTTCCTTCGTTGTGCGGTACGCCAGG